>NW_010129655.1:1780-2086 GCF_000699245.1 Pterocles gutturalis | reverse complement strand
GAGCAGCGTTAGCGCCTGACTTCTTTTATTTTGCTGGATGGTTTTGTCCCCACTGACTTCTTTGCTCCCTGCTTTTTCGCCTCCTTTTCCCTCTCCTCCCATTTCCATCTGCCCCGGGACCGTGCTGCTGTTATTGTGTCTGCCCGGAGCAGGGCTCCTGCAGAAAGCTGCTGATTTATGAGTGAAGGCTTCTCCTAAAGGACGCGGTGTCACCGATTTGCCATTTTTTATACTTGGTGCTGGCTGCTCCTGTCATCCCTAAGGCTGCAGACAGAGTAAAATATATTATCCTCCTCCGGCCTGCAA
>NW_010129655.1:0-1730 GCF_000699245.1 Pterocles gutturalis | reverse complement strand
TCTGCGCTGTCCCCGGGTGGAGGTGGCCGATGGTCCCCCTGCACCCGTAGCTAGAACTGGCCGGGAAGGCTTAAAAGAAAAACTCTGCACAAGTTTTTAAGGTGGGAGAAAGGGCAAAGAAGCGCATCCAGGGACAACTCCTCCTTGGGCAGGCTGACCCAGCTCAACAGAGATGCTGAGTCTGGGGATGTCCGAGACCGATGAGGAGCCACGACCCCCTCCTGCTCCCCCGGCAGCCCTGCCATGGGAAGGGCAGGTACAGCTCGCTTACTCCCTGAACTCTTTCCTTGCTTACACCCTGCACTCTTGCCTAGCTTACACCCTGCACTCTCTTCCCTTCTTTAACCCCATTCCAGCTGCACTTTGCTCTGTGGGAAACCTGGTGTCTCCCACAGCCCATGCACAGCTCTTCTCCCATAGACTCCAGCCGGTAGCCTGCCTGGCTCCAGCTCTCCTCCCTTTGTCTGTATTGCTTCTCTCTGCGCCTTTTATTTCAGGTGGGGAAGTGAAGCACAGCTTTTAAACCTCCCGAGGTGCTCCAGGCACCAACTCTCGGTTTTCCCCCCGGTTCAGGCTGGTTGACACTTCTGGCTCTCAGACATGCCCCGGGCTGGTGCCTCACCTCCTTTTTGCTGTGTTGCAAACCTGCAATCTCGAGGGCTTCCACCCGACACGTCGGCAAACAAACCCCTGCCGCTCTGCTGGTCCTGCCGTGCCGGGATGTGCCAAACCCCTTCCCTCCGCCTTTCTGCTGCGCGGGGGCCGTGCCTGCGGTACAGGGTGGGAGTTCTGCCAGAGCATTTGCTGGGGTCTGGCATGGCTCGGAGAGGAAAAACCTTGGGGGGGTTATTGGATGGTGAATGGTGGGAGACCCCAGCCTTCCTCCCAGGCCCACCCTCCTCCTCCCTGGCTGCCCGGGGAGGGGTGCACAGGGTCTGACTCTGCAGAAGAAACGGGCTTTGCCTGCAGCGTCCCTGGTGGTGCTGCCCCGTGTCCCGGGTCTCTTTGCCTTTGCACCGGGGCTGGGGCTGCCCCAGCAGAGGCGTGTCCCACATCAGGAGGGGAATCGGGCTGGTTCTGGTCTCAAGGCTTTGCATCTTGCATGGGCACAGCGTCAGAGGAGGAGAAGCAGGCAGGCAGGGTGCTGGCTGTGCACCCTGGGAGCTGACGAGCAGATCACAAGGGCTGTGTGATGGAGTGTCACTTCCTTAAGAAAATACTTAGTTTTCTCCGTGTAGGATGTCATAAAGAGCATCCCTGGCAAGGGACAGTCTGTTTATACTGACCAGAGTCCTAACGGATCCTGAGCAGGCGCCCTGCGGTTTTCTGCCCGTGTGTCACATCCCGGAGCGCGGTGGGATGCAGATCCCGGGTGTGAGCAGTGGGATGCATGGTGCTTGGTCTGCTGTGGGTAAAACTCCGGCACCACTCCTGCCCTGAGCCGTGCTCCCACCTGCACAGGGTACGGGGTCTGCTGTGGCTCGGCTGTGTCGGGGCAAACGGTGGGGCTGTAAAGGAAACACCCTGAGGGAGCATTCCTTCCTATCCCAGCTGGGAAAGTGACCATTGCAGGAGTCTCACCCTGCTGGTACTGACCCGCTTCAGTAGCTTTCTACAGGGGTCTTCTTCCTTTCATAAAAAAACCTTAAAGAGAATAGGACAAGTGAGGTACTCAGGCTACCAGGCTTGGGTTCTCACCCTGGGGCTCTCACCCTGGGGCTGTGGGGCTG
>NW_010129654.1:0-284 GCF_000699245.1 Pterocles gutturalis | reverse complement strand
ACCCCAAGGATGTGGGGGAATCCCCGGGGCACCCCCACCTCCACTGCGGGCCTGATCCTGCCCCGTCCCCTCCAGCATGGCCGGCGGGACCCTTTTCCCATGGATTTCCAATCCATAAATTTCCAGGTTGTGATCCAAAAGTTGGCCCCCATTGCAAAAAAACCTCACACAAGTTGGGGGGCAACCGCAGGCGGAGGCTTTGCTGGGGCTGGATCTGTCCCCGAGTCCCCATCTTCCCCATGGTGACACCGGGGACCCCTGAAAGGACATTTTCCCAAACTATT
>NW_010129653.1:0-9663 GCF_000699245.1 Pterocles gutturalis | reverse complement strand
TCCTCAGAGCTGCTCTCAAGACATTCTCCTCCCCATCCTGCATTTGTGCTTGGTATTGCCTCGACCCATGTGCACGACCTTGCACTTGACCTCGTTAAATTTAATGAGGTTTGCATTTGCCCACCTCTCCAGCCTGTCAAGGTCCCTCTGGATGGCATCCCTTCCCTCCAGTGTGTCCACCACACTACACAGCTTGGTGTCGTTGTCAAACTTGCTGAGGGTGCACTCAACCCCACTGTCCATGTCTCCGACAAAGATGTTAAACAGCACTGGTCCCAACACCGACCCCTGCAGAACAACGCTTGTCACCGGTCTCCACTTGGATATTGAGCCTAAGCCATTGAGCATTGGACATTAGAGACTGAAGAGACAGTTTTAGACTTCATTCCAAAAAAGCATTCTTCGTGTATGGCCTCTGTGGCATGTGAGAAGATTCACTCTGAGTAAGCAGGGTCAAACTCAGACCAGGAGGTCTGAGGAAAAAGATCACCTTTCAGGGTCAAGGCTGCTTGTAACACAGTCTCCTATTTTGTACAGATAGATCTTATGTTCTTTGCCTTCATCTTCATGGTCTGAATAAAATTTAAGCAACCAGTCTCATGACAGATTTAATGCTTTTCCTAAATACTTGCAAACATACCAAGACCACAAACTGTAAATGTCTTAGAACTGTAAGAAGATGGTTGAAAGAGAGAGTATTCATAATGGTCAGGAAACAGTACACACGTCTAGCTGTGATTTCTTTTTTAAATCATATTTTGGTTATTGCCCTTAAGATAATAATCTTAGAGGACATAAGGGAGTATTATGATCCCTTTTATAGCATTTATTACAAGTGAGTCAGTCAAAATATCAGATAGGAATGATCTGTTTTGTGTTACAGTTTATAAATTGTTTCTGCTTCTAAAACCAGATATGTGATTCATACACTAAATATTTTCTTTCCCAAAATATACAAGAAAAATTTTAAAATGGTAAAATAAAATTATTATTTCCTCCAAAGAAAGACAGTTTTGAGTACAGGGATACATAATACTGTGAAATTTTGAAGCTGAAAAAGTTGAATAAAGGAAATATAGAGACATTTCAGAGTGATTATTAAAAGCAGCTTCAGTCCTGAGCCCTTTTATATACTGCAACACATGTATATTCTTATTAACACAAGTATAGAGGTTTGGAGCCCTGTACAGAGGCAGAGGATCTTCCTGTGTGAGTTCATAGAATCACAGCCTGAGTAATAAACTATACATTCAGGACTGCAAGTTATATACATTCATGTGCACGAATGAACAAAAGGTCTAAAGTACAATGGAAACCAAAAGCAAAGCATTTTTAAGTAATAAAGACATTTTAAACTTAGTTCATCTAGAATTAAAGAAAAATTATATTACTGTGAGCCAGTTTAGATTTCCAGAAATCTAGTTTTCCTGGAATTAAATAGCAATAGCAATAGTAATAGTAACAGTAACAGTCATAGCAATAACAATAACACTAATCATGGGAACATTTCTATAAAATTGTCTTTTACAAAACCAAACTTTTGGTTCAAAGTTCACTTGTAGTTCTTCTAGACATTAAGAAAATGTTTTCCTCTCTATTTAAACATACTCTTTTACTCTCAAAATATAAACAAGAATGAAGAGGAATTTTCTGTATATTACATAGCAGAATTTGTGTATAAGGCTCATGTAGTCTTGTAGACAAAGTGCGCGTGGATGTCAGACAAGTATTTTTGTTAATGCTGTAGAGGTAGTTTTGGAAATATCTAGCTAGACATCTATGATATTTAGGCATCATAAGGTTAGTCATCCTTGATGAGCAAAAAAAAGTCCTATTATCTGGTTTCAGAGCAAGCTAAGTACATAAAAGATTATATTATTGTCCTGCCAAAGTCAATGGGGAAGTCAGAGGGCAAAGATTTCATCCTAATAGTTCAATCTGGATCACATTAATATATTATGTGAAAAATTCTTTTAGTTGAGGTTTTCACTAAGTCAGCATGATGGACCATCCAGATGCTTTAGTCACTTGGAAACTGCCCTTTCTATATTATGGAGATAAAAATTTCATTTGAGAACTCCCTTTTCTCCAGAATTCAATCACCCTATCATTTCCAAAGATTTTGAATTTGATTACTATTTGACCATAAACTTGACCACACTTGTTTGCTCGGGTCCATAATCAAATAGTACTAGAAGAACCTATATTTAATTCAGTATGCACTGTTTCTTATTGAAATTAATGATTTATACCTTTTGAAGGGCTGTTTCTTCAATAGCCAGACGTGGACAGAGAATTTAAAAAGAAACAGCTGTCATCAAGAGTATTCATTCCAGAGAAACCATCATCAGCTTTGATAGATAGACAAAACCTGATAAAAGTTTGATTCCCATAACCTCTCCATTTTCTGACAACAAATTTTTAATATCTACATAATGAAGCTTTGTAATAAGTGGAATAATGAAATTCTGTCAAGAGTCCTGAAGTTTACATAATGATTAGGCAGACAGCTAAACAGGACACCTTTGGCTTTGTGTACTATACTATAATCAAAGTTTCAGTTAATCGTGTAGTTATTGAAAGGTAAAACATATACCCACGGAAAAGCTGAAAAATTAACTTTTAATTTAATTTTACTGGGAAAATTCTTAAGCCATTTGCAGAGTGCTAAACCTCATATTTTCTTCTGCTTGACAGTGGTTAAAGAAATAGTGATTAATTTAGATGATACAACTTACATATGCAAACCTTAAAAAATTGTATGGTCCATGGACTCAAAATTCAAGTGTAGGTTTTTATTTAAAAGGCTATCAAAAATTAGAAAGACTCAGGACCAGCTTCTCAACTCTTATAAACTAGTGAATCTCTACTGAAGTCAGTGTCAATGTGTATTGGGGAAAATCTGGTTGCTACTACATGTGTAGTTGAGGAATTTTTTTTCAGTCAACTGACATTCTCATTCTGCAAATGAAGCAAGAAACATTTCATTAACAGTGAAAGAGAATAAGCCTAGTGAAAAACAAACAAGGCACAGTCACAGGATGAGACATTAACTGGGTGAAAATTGGCATACCTCCATTAAAAATAATGTCATTTTACACCAGCTGGGGATCTGGACCTTACTTCTAATTAAAGTTGATTCCAAGATATTAAACAAGGACTGTTGTCAATCTTTCTGGATTGTTGCGTAGCTTTTACCTACACTATTTTAATCAACTAAGTCCAAATTGGTTTTATTAAAAATAGATTAGCATTCATCAATATCTGACGAGAGCTTAATGTAAGACAAACATACCCTTGAAGCATAGAACTATTATCATTTCACTACATGCAGAGGAAATGTTCAACAAAGTCCAGTGTCCTATTTGTGTGACTGTGGAAGTTCAAACTAGAAAAGTTGCTTTTATTTACTATTGTAAAATCCTTCCAGCAACTAGGAAAGAGTCATAACATTTATATTAAATTGAAGCAGATGTCTTGAGACTTTCTCTTTTTCTTTTCTTAAAAAAAAAAAAAAAACCAAACAAAAAACCACCACCCTTTTACCTTTGCTAGTTCATGAAGCACTTAACAGTTAAGTCGCTAAGAGACAGTAAAGCTAAGCTACATCTTGATGGTATGATGACCTAGTTGCTTTGTGTGTTTGGAAAGGGACAACTGACAAAATTTGAACAAGCAAAACTCTGACATAAGTCATTTTAGCACAGTGGACCTACCTGTTGAAGCCTGACACAGAAAAGGCATCAACTGAGGGATGCTATTGCAATCTTTGTAGGCTGATATCCTCTTCCTGCTCTAGCCATGCTGATTTGAGATATTACACCCTTCCCACTGACTGCCAGTGTCTCATTATCACCCAGCAGTTGGATGCTGGCACAAGTCATTGCCTAAGTTGTTTTTGTGAACCCTTCCATGTATGACTGCAATAAAATCAGTCATCTTAACTCAGACCATCTACTTAAACTGTTTAAATAGAACAGCTGTTTTTGCAAGCCACTTCACCATGCAATAGTGAGAGCAGTAAGCTTCCTCAGAAGGAGAACAATCAATGGCTATTGGCAGTAACATCTTAAACTACAACCGCTGCTTGCAGAGCAAACATCTTTCTACGGCCAGCCTTCCATGGCCTCCTGCTTTCCTCAGCTCAGTGGCTGTAATGGACCTGAGGCCTGTGGGCTGCCTGAACAGTTTAACAGACTGGACTAATTTTTTTGGAATGGATGGAGAGACATAAAGGCAATTTTGTTCTGAACTGTTCAGGACACACATAAAGCCAACTTTGTTCTGAGTTGTTTAGGATAGATATCTAAGAGTATAAAGTGTGCACTATGCATACTGAGGTGATTGCACTGTAAATACTGAGAATATAATCTGGCCTCCTGGTTCTGTGTCTCATTAAAGTGTCTGTAATTAGAACCAGCCTGTTCATGTTTTTTAAAGCAATGGACAGACTCTTCTAATCTAAGAAAAATTCAGATAGCATATATAGTGACTGCTCTGTTTCTAGACTCACATGACCAGGAAAGCCCAGGTCAGCTTTTACTAAGGGTAATTGACATTTACCATGGAGAAATGTCAGCTCAAGGTCTTTGTTCAGAATCTATTCAGAAGTATTACTTCTGCAACCTATTGCTTCATTTATTTTACTTGTCCCCTGCTCTGCCTGATGCACAAAGATACAGTTTTAAGCTGTGGAATCCGGCTTTATATTCAAGTCTATAGGAAGACCTGCTTTTTAATAGAGGAACACTGGTTTGGCTTAACTTCTAGGGGCCCCCAAATTGAACAATATGGCAGCACTACTTTTACCCTTAACAGGACGTAGCTGGCGTATCTTCTCTGTTGCTCCATATCACAGTGAGTAACTTATTAATTCAATTCAGACAGCTATTTTAATGCAGTGGTTTAGGGAGTAGGACGTTCCTCTTTTTACCAAAGTAAAAATTTAGGTAGTATCTTAAAATGATAAATAAATTAACATCGGTTATCATCTGCTGAACAAGATGATTTTCATTCCAATGGATGTCTTCTAATATGTTTCACGTAGCACATACCATCAATGGTCCCAATAAGGCAGCTATTTTTCATCTATAAAAATACTTGTCACGATTTACATGGTTCAGATAGGAGGTAGACTTAGGAAGAACATAGCAATCCAGTTTTAGCCACAGGTAGCTGTAACTCCAGAAGTGTATGTTTTTTCATTAAAAGACCTTGAGGGTCAAAGTAATGACTGAACAGCTCAAGACTCACTAAGATACAACATGAGATAACAATAGAATCATTCTTTGGTGTACCGTGATCTCTGATGCTAATGGGACATAGATCACAGATAAAAGAGTAAACCCCCAAGAATTAATACATGGACATGAGCTGATAAGCTGGAAAAATTGATTTTTTTCTTTCTCCAATATTCTCACTCAAAAAGATTGTAAATAGATTTCAATCATTCTTTTTACTTTTTACTTCATGTTTACTAAATAGTTATATAAAGAAATGGGATTATGACAAGTCTTTTAAAAATCACTTAATTTGTGTTGTTAAACCATCTTTCAATAAAGACAAGAAAATCCATTCCCAGGAATAAGGCTATATTTTATCCCTACTTAGATATCAGATATTACAGTCACAAATATAGCGTACATTTCTGCAGGTCTCAATTTGAAAGTATGTTAATAAATCTGAGGAAAAATATAGTTTATCTTCCTATAGAATAGTTTATTAATTTGAACTGTGGAATCTGAAGATTGATTTAAATAATAAATTCCAGAGCATAGTATCTACCCTCGAAAATACCCATTCTCTCTCTTTTTGCTAGTTTATAGCAAGCTAATGAGGCCACAAAGAAAACCAAGAATTGTTTCTCCTGTACAGTCACTCACTGCCTTTTTCTTTGAATAAACATCACTGAAATGTACACATGTATTCACTTCTATACTTAATCTCAAAGCCCAAAATCATTAGTAAAAAAATATCTCAACATGAAGACCTCAGGAAGAAAAGAAGATCAGAACATGAAAACAAGGGTAATCCTGTGTTCAAGGTGACTAAGTTGAAATCTAAAACTTGCTTGAATCAATATTAAAAAGCTGCTAAAAAATAATCTTTTTTTTTTTTTTCTTTTTTTAACAGAAATCACACCACAGTTTTAATGGACAAGTTGCAAAATAACCTTTCATAATCATAGTTATTTGAGACTTATGTGGAAGAAGAAGTAAACTTCTGGAGAAGGGAAAAAACCTAACTCCAAACTTGGCCATTAAAGAAACCAAACTTGTTGATTGGATGAACAGACAGAACATTAGTTCTAAATTAAAGCAAATTTTTAAATGCTTTTCGCCTTGAACAGAATGCTTAATTGTATCATGTTATTGAGGGAAAAAAATTTAAATAGTTAGGACTTATAACTCACATGTCCTTTATATTCCTATAGAGTTTAACAGTGTTTCTAAGATATGGTTCTTCATCTGAAGCTGGGACTGGATTAACTCTGCTGTGCTACAATAAGTAAGGACCTATAAAGTCTTTCAAATAGCCTTTGCTACATGCTTTTCTTGAAAATCTGGCCTTTCATTGATCAGTCTGCCACTTGTCTGTTACGTTGGATAAGACACCAAAGCACAGGTTATCCAAATAAAAAATAAAATACATGACTATTTCAAGGTCAGTTTTCAGGGCCTATCAAGAGGTTGCAACAAAACATTTGTCATGATCTGCAGTTGAAGAGAGCTACATTACCTTTAATAACATAGCATAAACATTACCATTGTGTTTGTTAATAGTGCTTACTAACAATTAAGTCTTAAATTACTGTTAAACATTTGATCTATAAAGGGGATAAAAGCTTATAGATACAGACAACATCTTGGTATTTAAGATGAAGTTCAAGATGAAGCACATTTAATGTTTTCCTTTGAAGCAAGTGAATAACAATTTCACTGTGAGTGAAACTACTCCAGGTCACAAAATAAAAGTCAAAATGCAGTAGTGTTGTGGTGTTATGTAGTTAACTTTGTCCCAGCACAGATATGGAAACATTTTGTGCTGAATTACACCCTAATTTTAATGAAATTGCATAGGAATAGCTTAGCTGAAGATATTCATCACTATGAAACACAGATATTCTTAAATTGCTTCTGGTTTTAATCTGTTTTATAAGTGTATGTTTCTACTTTCTAAACGGTTTCCCTGCTGCGTCTCCCTCAAATGACTGTATTTTAGAGATGTTTTATGTGCATGCATGAATTAGTGTGCATATACGAATTACTCACTATCAAACATTTGCTAGTTCAGAACTGTCCGAATTTAAGCTTCGAATCAAATCTGACACTCATTGGCACCTGGACAAGCGTATTAAAGCACATGTTCTGTGTTAACACCCAATTTGGCTTTAACTTTGCATATGTGTCCTTCTGTAAATTTCCTCCTATGGATCAGCTTCCATGAACACAGAATAAAACAGCACAGCAATGATATTTCTTTGTTTCCAAAATACAACAATGTGCCTGTAGATTATTAAAACAAAATGCAGGATAGATAATTTGCTTAGCTTTAGTTGCTAATGTACAATATATTTTCCCATCTCCTCCCATTTAGTGAAATTACTCCAGAAGAAAAATATCCCTTTTTATTGAAGTATACTGGATTAAAGTGAATTATTAAAATGCATAAAACAAGACAGTAATGTATAATGTGGTTTGTGACAAAATGTACTGTAACCTTAACTGTAATTATATCAAATATATTGATTTAAATTTCATAATCAAATTGTGCAGGTAACGATCCATATCTTTGGTAATTGAGTTGTGTGTGCAAATGTAATTATAGTAATGGTACAAAAATTTGATGATGCCATCTAGATTAGATTGAACTTTGGGTGTACTTTAAAGAATATGCAGGGATTCATAAAAAAATGAGTTTATGTGCAACTATATCATAACACAGGAATGATGTTTTCCTGAGAACTGAGTTTAATCCTTGTTTAAAATGTGGCAGAAAAAGTTACAGCCAGGAAAGCATCTTAAGTTTTACGTTCCTATAAAAGTATAGGACACAGCTGATGCAAGCTTTCATAGAAGACAGCAGCTCTGTTTTGCGTAGAAGCGATATTAAGTTTTTTCCTGGATGAGCTTTTGTGGCTAGCAGTACTTGCTACAGATGCTAAGAGCTTCAGCACTCAAAAGTATTCTGAACTTATAAAATAATGACCAGTAAGATTACATTTTGCAGTATAGAGGGGAGAAGTATTTAATAGTTCTGCACAATGGTGAAATTATTTAATTAAAAAAAAAAAAAAGAAAAATAAACAGTCCTTCATATAGTTCCAAATGGTCAGTCATCTGGAATGATATACATAGCTTGGCTTTGTTATCAAATTCTCTCTTGTGATAGCTTTATAAATGGCAAGCAGTGCCTATAGATTTGCTGTAGTCACACATATTTCTTCTAGAGTGAAAGACAGAAGTCCTAAAGAAAATTTTAAAGATCTGCAGAGAAAAATTTAAAAAAAAATAAAAAAGAGAAAAATAGAACTATCTCCCCATTTCTGGAGAAAATTCTTCCCTTAGCGATGTTTTCAGCTCACACAGGAATTGTTAATCTCAAAAGTCTCTATAGATATTGTTTTTAAAGAGCAGATTTTGGCTCAAAAGTTTAATTAAAATTTATGAATTAAAGTGACTTTTTGTTTACTTAATGGGAATTTGTTGGGGGCATAAAACAACAAGTATTTCCTAGTTTAAATTATTTCAGATGAAAACCTGCTGTGATAGGATTGTCCTTACTGAAATGGATGTGTTGAATGCATAAATAAATTCAAAAACACTTGAAAATTGTGCATGTATGAATTATTTTTCTAAACCTGCATTATTCTCATACCAAAATGCTGTAGCACATTTGTTCTTGGCAGAATCATGTATCTAGCAGAATTTTAATTGAGTATTGCAAACGCAAGTAAGACTAGTTTGTCTCAATACTTGAGGATATAGTTTAAAAAAAATTCAGCTATACAGAGTTTCAGATTAATCAAATGTGTTTCTAGAGGATTTGGAATTCAAAAAGTGTAGAAAAAAATTGAATATGTGTGTGGTTAGCAGTATGTGGTTATTGAATATTCAGCTAATTACAGTTTTCTTGTATCAAGCACAGGAAGAAACTTATGTTTCTGTCACATTTGATTATGCATGCCATTCAAACATTAAGGAGAACTCTTCTCTAGAATTGAGAAAAAAACTAATGCAACGTATCTCCACTTTCTAAGACAAAAGATGGGTATATAGTAATGGCAAGATCTGATGAAATTGGAAAAAAAAAAAAAGATTTTTCTTTTTTCTGTTTTTCTGTCTTTATTGAGAGAAGATATATTGTGTATACGGAGTAAAGGAGTAGGAATGCTTTTTATTGTTTCCTTATCTTCTTTAGGTCATATCTAAAAAAAAAAGGTTAAATAAAGAAATTCAACAGAAAAGTCACTGTTCTATAAGGACAAAGTGTTACTTTATGAAAAATTTTAACAAGGAAAAAAAGCAATAACAACCTTTGTCTGAACAGAGGAGAAGAAGAGAAGGTGACAAGGAACCACATCTCATATTATTAGTTTGCTCAAAACTGCAACTGTGGTTTATAGTGGCTTTTTTATATTTTTGTAATATATATATTATAAAA
>NW_010129652.1:728-947 GCF_000699245.1 Pterocles gutturalis | reverse complement strand
GGACGGGGCGGCTTTGCAGAGCAGCCCCGGGGGATTAATTGCTGGGAATGTTTTTTTTTCCCCCATTGAGCAATTTTCCAAACACTGCCTCTGGAACGCTTTAACGCTCGAGTTCAAAACATCTGCAGCGGACACGCAGGGTGTGAAGAGAGAGGAGCCAAAGCTGGCGGCTGGTGACTGTGTGTGCCAGCGGCGGCGGCAGCGAGGCTGGGGACACGC
>NW_010129652.1:336-594 GCF_000699245.1 Pterocles gutturalis | reverse complement strand
CCCCCCACGTGGTCCCTGGCCATGACGGGTGCCGTGCAGCACCTGACTTGGGTCGGAGCTGGAAATAGGCATTGGAGAAGATTATCGGAGCCCCCGCGGGAGGGATCTCCCCGTCCCCTTGCCAGAGCTGTGCTTGCAGCGGTGCTGCCAGGCTCCGAGCTCGGCTGAGCCCCATGCAGACGAGTGCGTTTTCCTGGTGAAAGTTACCCGGGTCCTGAATTCCCTCCTCAGCACCACTTCTTGCTGGGGACAAGAGGA
>NW_010129652.1:0-223 GCF_000699245.1 Pterocles gutturalis | reverse complement strand
GCCTTAATTTAGCACAAAAATCCCCTTCTGGCTTCTCTGTAACAGACGAAGTGATGCTGTGCCCCCTCCCCCTGCCGTTCAGGACCCGGTCGGAGCAGCTCCGGGCTGCAGACGGGCACCGTCCCGGCCATCGGCCCCCCTCTGGGACTGGGGTCTGCCCTGGGACTTGGTGGGTTTCGAGCCCGGAGCAGTGCCCCAGGCAGGCGGAGCTGCTCCCTCCCCC
>NW_010129651.1:675-927 GCF_000699245.1 Pterocles gutturalis | reverse complement strand
CCCCAGGATGTGCTGATCCCTCGGGATGCTCTGCCCCCCCAGGATGCACCAGTCCCTCAGGATACTCCAACCCCCTGGAATTGCTCCAGGATGCTCTGCCCCCATCCCAGGATGCTCCAAAACCCTGGAATGCTCTGGTGCCCCCAGCCCCAACCCCCATCTGCTGGGTGGGGACACCCCCAAACCCAGGGAGGGGCTGTGTTGGGGACCCCCCCCCAGCCTGGGGCAGCAGCTGGGCTCAGGGCAGGGTCC
>NW_010129651.1:355-573 GCF_000699245.1 Pterocles gutturalis | reverse complement strand
CCCTGGGCTGGGACCCCCCCTGACCAACACTGGGGTGCAGGATCCGACCCTGGGGTGCAGGATCCGACCCTAGGCTGCTCCTCTGGGTCCAGCACCCGTCCCAGCACTATCCTGGAAGGTCCAGAGCTGCTCCGTGCGTGCAGGGCTGGGCTGCCCATCACCCTTGTGTCAGGCCTGGGGTTCCGTCCTGCTCCCGGCTTTGTTTGGCGGGCCCCCAA
>NW_010129651.1:0-291 GCF_000699245.1 Pterocles gutturalis | reverse complement strand
AAGCGTATGAATCAATCCCGGAAACCGCGGTGATGCCGGAGGAAACGTCCCCGGAGGAGTCGATGCTGGGCGAGCGGCCAGAATTGGGGGGAAAAGCTCGAAATTGGGGCAAAAAACTGACAAAATGGGGGGGAAAGACTGCCAGGGTTGGGGTAAGAAATGGCCAAAATTGGGGTGAAGAACTCCCACAACTGGGGTGAAAAGCTGCCAAAATCAGGGTGAAAAACTGACAAAATCAGGGTGGAAAACTGCCCAAATTGGGGTAAAAAACTGTTGAAATTGGGGTGAAAA
>NW_010129650.1:0-21351 GCF_000699245.1 Pterocles gutturalis | reverse complement strand
AGTAAATATTATACATAATATATATATATTATTTTTTACCCACAAGGAGGCTAGCCCCATTTAAATTCTGCTTCCAGCTCACAGCATGTCTGGACAGAGAGAGGCCATGGCTTGATGTTGCTTCTTTTGATGGTGGAGGAGAATTTTATATTTAACCCATACATATTTTAATCAATCTTCTGGCTGGGCAAGTATATCAGTTTATATTTGTAAGCATACACATATACTACTAGTATCATTTTCTGTTCTGAGAGACAGAGGCATATAATTTGGTCAAAACAAAGAACGTTATGCAAAGTGCAGACCCTGCGTTACAAGCTTGGCTTCAGGCACAAAACCTCCCACAGAGTCTCAGTCCCACAGAGGGGTCACACGGAGCAAGTAACGCCTGTAGAGGACAGTGAAACCTTACCTCCCACTTCTTGCTCCTTCCTGCAATGGAAGTTGTCTAGCCCTCGGGGACTTCTATTACAGGAAGTTACACTTCAGCTGAGCATTTAGCTTAAAGTTGGATTTCAGAGTGCTCTAATGAAGACTAGTTAATCTTACAATGAGTTGTTACCAGCCTGAAAAGGTTAAGAGATCTCATCCCCTCCTCAGACTTGCAGTTTCTTCCCTACTGCTTATGACTTTATTATTAATACTAACTGCCATCATATTTAGAAACTGTGACTCAGCCTTCCCTCCACCAGCCAGGAGTGAAGCACTGTCCCCGAGGCATCTCATAAGCCTCGTGTTTCATATGCTCAAGCCCAAGTTAGAGAACCTACATGGCAGATATATGGATGCATAGACAAAAAGGACCTTGACCTTTTATCCCACCACCCTAACCCAGCACGAAGCGTGCAGGCTACACCAAAGTCTTTGTTGGGTACAGACATGACATGCACTACTCCGATTCCTCCCTCAAAGAAGCAGAGTGGAGAGTCCCTTATCCCATAAAATGTCCTTGCAAGAGGCACATGTGACCTCTCCTAGTTGGGAGTGTTGGAGAAGAGCCAACTAGAGGTTGTAGCACAGAGCTATGGATGATGGGGGAGAACAAACAGGTCTGGGGTTTGGGGTAGGACAGGAAGGACAACTCATAACCATCTGTTTCAGCTGATCCTTTGCTATTTGAAACGGATGAAAGAAGAGAAGATATTGATGCTAAGTGCCCTGTGAGATAGGGTGCATCTCCAATCCCCACAACAGAACAGACTTTACATATTGTTTCCAGCACTGTAATTATCTGATAAACCTATTAACCATACCCCCGAGACGTCATAAAGCATTAATACTTCCCACCAAAGCAATCCAGATCATAGCCAGACATTAGCAAGCAGCTGGATGTTATTTTGGGAGGGGGAAAAAAAAAAAAAAAAAAAACCACCACCCACACAAACTAATATCATGAGAGTCATATCCTTGCATTTCTGAGAAACTTTAGGGTTTACAATGGGAGGCTGAGCCAGCTGTGCACAGCTCTGCTGAGAAACAGCTCTTCCTCCTTAGTACACGTTAGCAGAAGGGAGAGGAGTCAATATGCATACAAGGGTGGGGGGGTCTCGGGCCCCGTTTGCCTCCACCTCACATTGAAATCTCATTAAATGAACAATTGTAACCAAGCTACGGTGGACTCCCCTCAAAATAAGAAGTCAGCAATATTAAGGAAGCCCAAGCATAGCTATAGGATCCCTAGATATCACTTACCCTGTCAGTTAAATAATTAATGGAAAGTTATTAATGGGACAAGGGTAAAAATTACAACTGAAGCTACTTCAGAATGGAGCAGAGCTACCCTAGAAAATAATCCCACTTGAATAAAATTCACATCTGAGGAAGTTTCCAGGCATCAGCAAGATACTCCTGATTGAAGATTGATTGACCTAAGGCATTGATGATGGCCATTCAGTGCAAAAAAATCCCCACCTGACTTGTCTACCAAGCAACACAGTTCAAAGCAGACCTTCGCTGCAGCTCCTGGCATGGGTACAGAGGAACATACTTGGTGCAATCAGCATGGAGCACCTCATTGTTTAAAAGATGGATCTGGAATGGTTCCCAGATTATACATCTGCCCCATAATTCGTATCTCATATAACGAGGCCAACAAGGGAGGTATGGAGAACAAGCACATTCAGTCACAGTGGGCACACTTCTGTCTGCCAGTGAAAAATCCATGGGTGAACCCTTCCCAAAACTGGTTGTCAGAACAACTGGCAAATCAAAGGGAAACACCTATAGGTCAGTTTTGTTTTACCTTCAATTTTGTGTCTGTCAATATTAACATAGCTGCAATTTACTTCAGCAGGTAGCAAATAAAAGGGGTGACACTGAGCCTTATTTCCTAGCGAGATCAATTTCAGTTCCCCTCTTGATTCTGTTTTTGTCTCAGCTTCTTCCATCATGTTTATGTTTACCCTCTGCTTTATCATCACAATGTGTTAATGTATAATTAACATACCATTAAGAGTTTTCACAAACACCATTCTGTAGGGTCCAAAAAATCTCAAACCAACCCAACACAAACTAACACCCCCCCCGGTCCCCCAAAAACAAACCACAAAACAACCCCATGACCACCACCCACACAAAATAGAGCTCTAAGGGACTAGTAAAAGATCAACCAGTCCATGTCCAGTCACAAGGCAGGAGTAACTTTACCTATGCCTGCTGATACATCTTCCTTGTGACCCATAATGACTGAAAAGGACTCTTGTCCTCACTATTGCAAAAAAATCCCCATTGCAGCAATAAAACTAGACTTTAACTTCCTTTCCTATTTTTTCTCTTTTTTTGGTACCACTAATTACTAGTCTAGTAGTCTTTGGTTATTTTAAATTGGTTCCTATACCAGAATAATTGTCTGCCCCACTGCATCTAGGGCCAGCAAGGCAACATAACTGCAGCGTGCTGGAAAATAGACCTGCAAAGTAAAACCTACCAAAACATTTTAAGCTATAATGTTTACACTTGTATTTTATAATATCACATATGGAGATATCACACAATTGTCAATAGACTAAGAACAATTCTCATAAATGGCATAACCCATAGCTCTTCAGAGTCAATGAGACCATTCTATTGCCTTCAAATGGCTTTAGATCACCCCCAAAAGAAAAAAAAAAACCAAAATAAATTAGAAATTGTCTCATTAACTTCTCCAAATGTCTTTTGAACCACTTCCAGAAAAATAAATGAAGAAAAAAAAAAAAGTAGCATTGAAGCACTCCAAGAACACGACTCAGCTAAAAGAAAAATATACTGCCCAGACTGCTTTCAAAGTGATAGAAGAGAAAATATAATCACATATTGCAAATGACACAAAGTCAGGGAGAACAAAGTCTGCTATAAGGCCGCCCTTGAATCCTTCAGCTTCTCCTTGTTGTTCAGTTGTGTTACATGCAAAGCACTCACACAATCATTGTCAGAAATAACCACGCTTTTCCCCATCTGCACTCACTCCAAGCTGAGCAGAGAAAACAAAAAACCCCAATGAAAACACACTACTGACAAAGCACTTGCATCAACAGATGCTTTCCCTAGAAGTCTTTGTTGTACTAAGAGCATATGGACTTACATAAAGTTTTCCTTTACTCAAGTATACAAAAAAATTCTTGCAAGCCAAACACATGGAAGAAGACCATGATAGGTTCCCAGTTCCAGGTGTCTTCAGACGGAAAGAGCCTAAGTATCTTTAGGAATCCTACCTTGAACTTTAGAAATCACTGTTGGGAGTGCAGCAAAAGCTCTGTACAAAAGCCAATGTACTCCAGCTGTAATTTTCACTTTATCATATGCCTGTAACTGGTTGATTTTGACCTGCTTACCAAAGCAATAAAATTAATGTCACTGTCCTGAATGTTTCCCGTTCATTGCTGAAATAAAAGCCTCTGCTGGGTGGTGATTATGAAGCACGATTGCCCTTGTAATTCTAATATCTGCTTCCCTTAACTTACAAGTCTCCCACCAAATAAAACCAAAGATGGAAAGTTCATTAACATTACAAAATTAAAATAATGAAAATTATCCATAATATCATCCTTCTAGATTTTGCATCAAATAAAGCTTTGTTCTACAGTGTTTTCCCTGTTTGAGAAGCAGATTGCTGCCCACCTCATGTCGTGGCTCACCAGAAGTGAAGTTCAGAGAGTATCAGTCTTCATTTTTGACTTAAATAGTTTTGACAGAAAATTGAGTTACACGATTTTGGGGTGGAGAGGCCATACAAATGCAACCAAAGTCCACATATTCTTAGTTTTCTATATCCTGAAGAGTCTGTGATCTTAAAAATATTGCAGAACAAAGTATGGGATAGGAAACACAGCTCTTTACCTCTTAACTTACACTCTGTCAACACAAAGCAAGATACCATGATAAGACATAAATCTCAGTTTAATCATGCATCCTAAGATGATACCCCTGCATTTTCTGCAGTGTCAGGTTGGATAGTTATATGCCACCTAGATCAGATTTGCAATACACTGAGTCTCCCGGTAGATTCTTCCTTTCTCTCCATATTACCATATTGTAGTCCAAAAATAGCTATTTACCACTGCAGAGAGAGCCAAATTCAAGTAGGAAGATTCACGCCAAGCTGATTGGACTTTAAGTGTTTTGACAGAAAATTAGGCCAAATTATTTTGTACTTTTACTTCTCCAAAAATGTATTCCAATATCTATCATCCAGAAAAAATGTACACCCATGTTTTACTCTAACATTAAAACCTTCTTGCTTATTTATGCAGCAAGAGAAAATTATAAGATTTTACCCACCAAAAAAAAAAAAAAAAAAGTGTACACTATTGAGCCTGTCATGTTTCTTGAAGTTAATGAGAGCTTATGGTGGGAATGAGTCATAAAGGGTAGACACTGGATGCGACATTTCCTATGGAAAACTGTGGCTGTATTACCTAGGTGTATTTCAGGGTTATGTTTAAATATTTATTAAAAGAAGGTGGCAGGACCAGCTGACCACTGCTCTGCTCCGACATCAAGGTATGTTTGACAACAGCAGACATTTTGAGAGATGGGTGAGGAAATCCAGGTAGGGAGAGATGCTACAGCATCTTCCTTCTCCTAACCTGTTTCCAAAATAAAGCTTATATCCCCTTCCATGGGTCTGCGGATCCTGCAATGTCATCACATTGAATTTGGCCCAATACTCAGTAGTGCCCAAGTTACATCTTTCCCCAGTGATCCCATAATAAATATACATAAGCCTTCTTCCTTCAGTTCAAGAAATGGGAAAAAAAAAGAACACACCAAAGAGAATAGACCTTGAAATACTGGAAATGATTGCACATGTTTGATTTGACAAAAACACTTGTTAACATAATTATCAGCATGCCGATACCTGTGCTCATCACATAGCTGTCCGTATGGTCATATGTCCATAGATGCTGATCTAGCACCTTCACACAAAATGAGAACTCAGATGCGATATGCAAATCATAATATGGGACAGGGTGAGAAACCTGAAACAAATGCATTTTGCACTTCTCCAGTCATAATTGCTGTTGATCCATTTAGCATACAGCTCAATTATTGCTTTAGAAGATAACAACAAATACATCTCAAGAAAAAAACCCCACAATTTCAAAAGGTAAAGTACAGAATGCTCCAGAGAAAGATTTTAGACATTTTAGCCAGTAACTACTCTTTTTTTTTTTTTTTTTCTTGTTCCTCACATGGAGTTTGGCCACAGTCTGAAGTGTATAAATTAAATATTCATAACCACAATAGGTGCACAATAATAATAATTATTTATTTTTTCATCATGTCTCATCTCAAAAGGCCCTCTTGAGGCACAGCCAGCTGTCCCAGAGAAAGGCACACAGAGCACAGCGTGCCACAGAATAAAGCACTTGTAGGACAAAACACCAGCAAGACCTGGTGGCTCGGGAGCTCCAGTGCCCATTCAGAGCATCTTGTACCTGGGCTCCTTATATGGCCCCTGAAAGATGGGTTGGTAAACTCTGAAAGAGCACTGGACTTGCTGCTGGGAAAGGAAGATGAGCTAAATTAACCCTGAGCAGAAAAAAAACCTTGCAGCTCCCTTGTTCATAGAAATGTTTTCCTAATGATCTCTAAAGTCCATGTAACCCCCAAGTCTCCCCTGATTAATTTGCTCAACTCCAAGGAAGAATAGAGAAACTTCAGAGCAACAGCAGAAAAAAAAACTATGAAGTTATTTTGGTCTAGTAGCAAAGGCAAAATCTTAGGAAAGAGGTTTGTCAGATATGGGCAAGCTCTCTTCCTACTCCATGAGCTTCCCTGAGAAATCCAGATCATTGGCTGGAAAACAGAAGCAACAGCATCTTCATGCTTAGTAGATAGGTTACAAAACCAATACATAACGATCAATACATAATACGTAACAATACATAACAACCCATGAAAAGTCAATACATAACAGAACCTCAGTCATTCAGGTACTGCTACAACGGAGGAGCTGTACAACTACTCCAGCCATGTTTTCACCACCTTTTGCATGATTTTTCTTATCCAGTGACTGCAGTCACAAGAGAGATGGAAGCAGAAGGAAGAAACTCCTGGTAATGTCTCCCTTCAAGCCACCAGAGAGACTGAGCCCAAGGCAGAAGGGAAATGAAGGGTGGATGCTACCCATCATTTATGTGAAACAGTCAAACAAGACTTTAAAAATGCACTTGTAAAATTTAGCTATTGTTTAGGCACCTGGAAGTTTCAGCTTCCAACTTTTCCAGAAAACCACCTTTCACTCCCATTCTGTCATTTCTATGTCCTGGTTTCCCAAAACTGAAATGGAGTTAACATTTATTCCACCAGACTCCCATTACAAACTCACTTACGTGACTGCTAGTTTGATATCCAGGACTTCTAGGTCAACAATATTACCAGAGCTTCTCCATTACATGAAAACAGCTTCCAGGCATGTATTTTATGTGCATTTGTCTTTGATTAAAGGTGCATCCACCAGCCACATTTTAAGGCTGTTACGGATCTTAGCAGCCTTTCTAACCCAAGCATTCTGTATATGCTACAAGGAAATCTTCTCTGCCACGTAAGAAGGAAAAACAACAACAACAAAAAAACCAAAAAAATCCAACCCCCACTTACCCATAAGTTCAGCAAATATAAATGACCAAATAAGAAAACAAACCTATGCAATCTGTAGTGAACTAGACTCCAGGGAACTTCTGTTTCTCAGGAGTACTGGGTAAAATATCTGTACGGATCACATCATGATGAATTACTGGCACTTTTTACATGTATGTCACCTAATTCTAACGTTTGTCCTATGTTTTATGTTACAGCTTCAGCTTTAATTTGATTATCCTCATTTTCTCCCCATCCCAAACACGCTTGAGACTCTTGAAAAATAATACATGTATTCATGGCCGATTCACATGAAACTACCACAGATAAATCCAGGCAAACTGTAAATAACTATCGGCTTCACCCCTCAGATGTTAGAACTGGATTTACCCAGCCAAAAAGACTCCCAAGATACCTACCCAATGTCTACATTTCCCACCCAGCCCCTGTGGCAGTAGTTCCTTCTAGAGGGCTTTATTTTTGCACTAATTTTGCACCAAAATTGTTCAATTTGATGTCAGGATAATTTGTGCTTAACCAGGATCCCAAAGAACAGCATGTTAAATCAATTTCTTTTTTTGCCAAAGACTAAAGAACAGATGACAGATGTTCTTGAAAACTTCTCGAAGATGACTACTGTTTTAAGCAAGCGAGAGAAGATTTAATGAATAACTTCTAAGTCAGAAGATGACATCAAATTCATTTTCAGAATGGGCAAAGTTATTTTCCCAGCAGAATATGACACAGCAACAGGCTCTGGTGCAAGGTCCAAGCCTGGCTTAGTGGGTCTGATCCTGTGCATGAGCATGGCTGGTACCCAGCTCTCTACACACACAGTATTTTTTCCATTTATCCTCTCCAGCGGGGCACTTCCTGTTGTCAAAGAGAGTTAAAGAGGTTGCGTTTCATTTACCGCTGAACAGCTAAAAGCTGTTTGCTCAAGGCTGGCAGATGTATGCAAGGCCACAGCTCAGCAGAAAGGGACGCTAGACAGGCCCTCTTGGGAGTTTGCCCAATACTTACTTTCATTTTCTATCCAAATTGAAAAATTTTCTTGTAAATTTAACTATAAGGCTCCTTTTCCTCGATGTGACAGGTAGTGCTCTGTCCACTTGTTGGAAAAATACTATGCTAAGAAAAAAATGTCAAGCAACAAAGTGAAGGGAGCTTAGTGATGGACAGGGAGATCCCTTGGAGCCCAACACCAAGCAGAACGCAGGCGGAAATACCAAGCTGAGCTGCTGGAAACATGGATGGGAGGAAGAAAAATGACAAGAAGGGGTCAGTGGAGCCAGATTTATCCACGCCAAAATAGAGAAAAACTTCTCCCTCTGCAACAGCTGGAAGTCAGTCACAGGCTGATAGGAAAGATTGAATGGGGAGTGGTGAATAAGAATGGACATTTTTATATTTCTAATGTTCAATTTTATGTTGATGTCATAAATATTAAAAAAGGAATATTTATTACAGACCTATTGGCCTTTTTTCCAGGCTTGCTGCAAAGTGGGGCGATTTAAAAGCACTTCATTCATCAGGGAGAAATAGAATTTTTAAGGGTGCCTACAATGACACAGAAACAAGAATGAGCAGCTTGGGGAGAGGGGCAGTTTGCTTGGCTTTTGTCTTTTTTAATTCAGATTTTATCGCAGACTGACTTTGAAGGGAATCACCGGCTGTGATTCTATGATTCTATCATCCTTTAAAACCAGGCTTTCATCGAATCATGGAATGGTTTGGGTTGGAAGGGACCTTCAAGATCATTGAGTTCCAACCCCCCTGCCACGGGCAGGGACACCCTCCACCAGCCCAGGTTGCTCAAAGCCTCATCCAGCCTGGCCTTGAACACCTCCAGGGATGGGGTATCCACAGCTTCTCTGGGCAACTTGTTCCAGTGCCTCATCACCCTCACAGTGAAACAATTTCCTTTTTAATGGTAACATCTCACTGGGCATTTCCAATAAATATTTTAAATTAATTAAACAAGTTTCATAAAAGTATCACCTTGGGCCTTTTAAACACTTCAGAATCTAAAACGTGAGCCTGGCTTTGATCTAGAGCCTGTGTTTTATGCTGGTATTTCTCTGCCTTGACATTTGAGACTTCACCAGGACTAATTCTGCCTTATTGCTCCTGGCTGCCTGGCACGAGGAAACTACACCGAATGGCGACAATTACCATCTTTGTTTGAAGCAAAAGACAGAAGCAATGGATTGTCTCTGGTTTCAAACCATCCCTAGGTGACTCAAATGACTTGCCTGTTAACTGGTACCCAAACCAAGCATCTCATGAAGGTTCAGATACCACCGCAGTCGGGATAGAACACCTCAGCTGTGTTGGTGCAGATAGGGTTTTGCAAGGCTGTGTGTTGTTGCCCAGGATCAGGGACAACACCACCATAAAATAACTCCCTTAAAGCCTTCAGATATAAAGTGTTCTCAAAAAGAAGGCCACTATTTGCTGATAAGTGAGTTTTCCACATCAACATCCTTTTCACCTTCAGCGGCACAGAAATCATGGCTTAGACCCTGAAATACTTAAAAAAAAAAAATAAAAGGAATAAAAAGTTGACAATACCATTTACTTGCCAAAGTGAAACTTTGAAAGTATACTGACCCATCTCTGAGGACTATTTACTTGCAGTGTGCCTAAGGCATCTCAACAGAAATATCCTGAACTAGAGGATTTAATTCAAGATCAGATATATTTCTTTAACACACAAGGATACTGCAAGATAACAGTGAGCAATAAGGTTTGTATTCAGTACAAATGGCTTACCTAACCCTCCCTGTTCTAACAGCTACTCCCTCAACACTACATTAGGTATAAGAAGCAATGTTTTAATTAAAAGATTTACATGGCAGGATTAGTATTTATCTGATTAAAACTATTAAAAAAACAAAGAGATCTGTACTGGTTAGCTTTGTTTAGCTACTAGTTGAGCTTCACGTGCCTTATCCGTACATGTTTCAAGTATTTGGAGGCTCCTATGCCTACAACCCTGCAGTAAAATCCATCACAAAATTTGACACAACACGTCCAAGATACACGAAAGTAAGGCCATAGGTGAAAAAAAATTAATAAGTAGGTTTTACTTGAGCAAATGTTGGAGAAGCACAAGAGTAATTTTGCTGTTCCATCACTTTTTACATCCGGCAGCCTCATTTGTGCTGACAATCCTTTGCTAGTATTTCCAGATAGAAAAAAAAAGTAGTAGGAGAGCACGGACAGTTTCAGGCAGATTTCTTTACTTTTGTTTTATCAGCAGCAAAGACACTCATTCTGCACCTACTACATTTCACACCGCACAGCATAGTGAAAGGTGACATATGTTATTTGTTGCAAATGTTTCTAGCAGTCGGATACTTTGTTTTTTTAATTTATTCTGTATTGCTTGGTGTACCTGTGGCCTGGAGACTCGATAATCAAGTTCCCCTGTAGTACTTGAATGGGATTTAGTAACAATATTTCTTCAACATAAGAAATTTACATTGCCACTTCATGAAAGAAAACCTTTGCACTAACCACTTTGTTAAATAAATTGAGAATATATTTCCTTTCCTAAGCTTCATAGATGCAATTGTAGTTTTCCTTGCAAACTCTTCACTGCAAAACTCAAGTGCTGTATAAATTCCCAGCCATCAGCCAACATGGTTGGGGAGGGGAAGGGGGGGGAAACGAAACAACAGAAAGACAGCTACAAGTAGAAAATAATTATTAACAAGAAAAGATATGTCCTTAATATTCACAACATGCAATGATGCTGCCCTAGAAACTGCTGTCAGAGAACTGACTCGTGCTCCGAGATCTCCCTCAGTCCAGCTGCAGTCACCGACGTGTAGTACATGTTATTATGGTCTAAACAAAGAGTCTTCTTTATAAATATAGAAATCAAATAACATGCTTAAGTCACTCAGGTAAAGATAAGGATTTGCAAAGTACTCAACACTGAGATAGCTCTCCTCCTTCCATGGACACTGGTGTGTGGGTTTGGGGTCTTCTTTAACAGGAATGGAACAAACTTAAAAAAAAAAAAAATCAAACAAGACCAATACTCCAGTGCCAGCTTTTTAGATATCCAACCAGCCTGAACCAACTCTATGTACCTTACTCATTCTGACAGGCTTATTACTGTCTGAAAATATATTTATTTTTGTATTAAACATCCATTCAAAAAAAAGTAAAAGGACTAGACAGGTGAGTTCGGATAGTTTAACAGAGATCCTATTTATCTTAAGTAGGTGCCACACCATGGAAGTTTCTCAGCCATTCTCTCCAGAGGGCCATGCACCTCTTCACACCTGACCTCCAGTACACAAGGAACAGAGGCAGCTGTTCTCTTCAGAGGATGCCATTTCCCAGGGTCTGTTTGCAACAAACTGAATTTTAAATAATTCTTTTCCTTCAACAAGGTGTGTAAAAATAGTTACATTGTACATTAACTGAGCTATAAAAGAACCTGCTATCATTTAATCTGCTTTTATAACCTTCCTCCACACATAATATCACATTATGCACATAATGATGAAACCTGATTACACCAAAACTTGTAAGACAGCTGGGTGGTGTTCTCTGAGCAGGGCTCCCTCCCCACACACTCACACTTTTCCAAACAGCCTTATTTTCCCTGATTTCCCAAATACAGCAGATGTTCAACAGTATCATTATGGAAAAAAAGATTTACTGAGTGAGAGCTGTAGGAAAAGAATTTTTGCATAAACAAAATAGTCTTGAGGTTGGGGTCTGCGGTCTTGTTCTTGGGTTTGGTGTGGGTGTGTTAGGGGGTTGGGGTTTTTTTATTATTTAAATTGAGGATGGGGTGGAAAGTGCTGCATTTAATTCATTTGCACATCTATTCTATAACCACTTGTTTCTCAAAAAAACCAAAACCAACAACCAAAACAAGTCATACTATTAAATTAAGCCTTAATTGAGTGACAAAACCAGGCTACCTAGTTTAGCGAACTGACCCTCGAGTGCTCAGGAATGACTACATCTCCTGTGCAGTATTAATACACACTGTGACAGCACTGACACCTCAACAGCATGGAAAGTGGTTTCCTCGCATTGTTTGCTGCCTGGAAAGTGAAGACTGGCAGATGTTCAGTCCTTCACTTGCCAGGAAAATTAGCACTTTCCCAACAGATATGCATACTGAGTCAAGCATCCTGTAGTCATTGACAAAATAGATCTCAGCATGGCAATGGACTGCTTGGGGACAGGAGCTCTTCAAACTCAATATGTCAAGAAGGTACTGGCAAAGTTGTTATTTGCAGCCGCACAATCAAGACCTCAGAACTGTGTAATTACCATGACACCAAAACTAACACAATTTACCATCCACCCACAGCAGCTTCACTTAAGACAAACTAATTTACTGATCTTTAGTGGGATCTGTGTGTTTCATCATTTTAGATTTACTCATAAGGAATCTCATTAGTGTTTTGCACCAGTTTATTTTTGTCAGTTATATCAATTTTATTTCTAATTCTTAGTTTTTTAATATTCTTATTTGTGTTTGAATAAGATGCACATGCAGTTTTTCTGAACTTATTTGAAGTATCATTTCTAAATTTTAAAGAAGTCAGTCTACATTTTTTTTCTTGTTTAATCCCTGTTAAACTATGCAAGTGGTTGCTACAGGAAGTTTCAAAACTACTAACGTTACATTGCTATCCAACACTCTGCATTTTGTATTATTTCACTTTGAAGATATAATAGAGGGATTTTTTTCCACACACCAAGAGATCCCTCTGAAATATAAAGAAAGAAAAAAATTGTCATTAAGTGCCAAATGCTTTAGCACCCACACCTGTGAAGACAGCTACAATATCTGCAAATTCTGGACTTAAGATGGAAGGAAGACAAACATTAACTTCTGACAGAAGTATTCTATTCCCTGTTCTGTACATCTGCAGAGAGATGAAGGCTCCCATGCAGCCCAGAAATGAGACTAATCCAGACAGAGTTAGTGTTTCTTCAGGCAAAATCCTTGTTTGGAGAGGGAAGTGCTTGGGTATCAGCTGGATCAGCCAGTGACCACAGAGTGAGGACAGTTTCCTGCTTTAAATTTTTGTCTTTAGAAAACACTAACCTAGAGTCATACTTGATTCCCCCAGAGCAAACTACCCTGAAATCAGCTCAAAAAAATCCAACAGTTCTTACAAGGGCTCCAGGTTTTCAGAGGATTATCTGACACCAGCAGTTTTCTACTTCCATTATGCAGCTTTGAAGAGGAAGAAAGAAATGAAAGAAAGGTATTTGGGAATATTTGATGTCTTTGGTTTAGAAGACCAGTAACAAAAGACTGATTGCAAAGGCCAAAGCCACCACAGGCAAATACTGATATCCTCAGCACGACTGAGATCTCCAAAACCTAAGGCACTACTAGTTGAGCTCATTGCTGGCACTGCTCTTATCACTGTCCCCAGCCCCTGACATAAGGAAGAAAAAAAGAACCTTGGCCCACTAACACTAGTGTCACCGGCTTTTTAGTCAGAGACTTAAAAAAAGTTTAAAAATTGAAGAGTTATGGAGTTTGTTTTAATGAAGGGTAGAGTACAGGGATTTACAACCCACTACAAAATACAAGATTAGAGATGCAGTCAGTACTTGGTGCAAGAACCATCTGATGTTTTACTCTACACCAAGTTCTCAGCTGAGGCTGTAGTTGCACAGTCCTTTGAAAAGGACATTTTGGCAATAATAACTGAGAATGGTTCTTCTAACTACAGAGACAACATAAGAGCACAATTTGTTACTGTCACCCTGATTTGTTATTTCAAGTAATCCTGATAGTTAGTCTTATTAGTCACTATTTGATGTTATCTCCTGGGATGCAAACTAAACCCACAATCACTTAAACAGCATTTCCTTGTCTTGCTTTTCTGTTCGTAATTGACAGGTATGAAATACAGCTCATCTTGGGCCAGTAAAGCCTCAATATAAGACTACAGCTACATTTGTTTCTTCTATAAATAGCATTTCATAGCAGACTGGGAGTGTTCATAGGGGAA
The DNA here is from genome assembly GCF_000699245.1 of Pterocles gutturalis. Taxonomy (NCBI): domain Eukaryota; kingdom Metazoa; phylum Chordata; class Aves; order Pterocliformes; family Pteroclidae; genus Pterocles; species Pterocles gutturalis. Next base: position 7,276 of record NW_010129650.1, on the reverse strand, counting down.
TTTATACCAGTTTAGCAATAAAATGAAAGTTATGTTGTGGAAACAGCATAAAAATGTATATTTAATGACAAAAATCTTGTAAATCCTAGCCTATAATAGTGTTTAAGTCATCCTCTTCTTGCAAAAACACTGAAGAGTGTATATACAAACCGACTTAACACAGGTCATATGTTTGAATGACTGGGGTTTGTAGAATGTCTCAGAACACATTTAGCTGTCTCAGCATTTTAGAGCTTAAGTAAAAAATATGAAGCAATAAAATCCAAAGGTGATTATTCAGTAGGTGCATCTGGCCACTGCTGGAGGACAGCATTTGAGCAATGCTGCTGGGCAGGTAGTTCAGGTATGGGAGGCTGGACAGCATGGTGCTCAGTTTTTCATGATTTTTTGCAATTCAAGACCCAGCTGTGTTGGAGGTGGCCCATCAGATCATCCCTTGGACAAAAGTCATTGCTTCTCACTGCTCTGAGGACCCTGATCATCCCCGCTCATCATCAGCCTCTCCCACCAGACTCGGGCCTTGGTGGGTTTTTCTCTGAATTACCAGGTCAATAGTAAACATTTGTCACAAATTTGAGCCTAATGACCTTTGCACTGACACGAGCAGAAAAAAAGAAATCTGAAACCCAAGAAATTCCCACAGAGGTAACTTACAGCTCTTTTCTTCCAAACCCCAGGAAATCCAGCAGGAAAATCCCAGTGAAGACATGCCAAAAAAGCGTGCTATAAACACCCCAGCATTTGATTCCGGGAGTACTAAATTGTGGTTGGAATTTATGCAGAGGCAGCAGATACCACTCTGCTGCTCACCTTCCTCGCTTCATTTAAGACAATGTCATGGAGCCACCACAGTTTTGCAATCCTCTCTGAGCACCGGAGGCTGACCTGGCTCAAGAACTCTGCTATAACTAACTCATTTGTTTGATTTAATAGATGGGCTTTAGGAAAGAAACAAGGGAAAGATGATCCAAAACACGCCATTCTGCTAACTTCCTCAGGGTTTCAAGAAGGTGCCAAAAGCAGGTGGTGCTGATCACACATAAAATCCAATACTTAATATTCACAGACAGCTTTTTCTTCTAAGTGAAGACTGGCATTGAATCAGGGAACTCTGCCTGAAGCAAAGGATCCAGAAGCCTCAGAGCCCAATGAACCTGAAGGAATCAGAGATGCCTTCAGGAAGGAAACGCTAAAATAAAGTATTCCAGCAATGAATATGCCTTCCTCTGGCAATGACCCCAGCCCCATGGTTAAGGTAAGCAGGACAAGTGTCTAAAGGCTTTTCCACCCCCCCCCCCCAAGACACTGACCACATTCCAGACAGACAGCAGTCACCAGCATACAGAGAAGCAATAACCACTATACACATCCCATGGCCAGCAAGCTCAGGTGGACCCAGTAGCAATGTAAACACTTCCATAGATGAACAGAGTCTGATACCAGTAGGGGAACTGAAAGAGAGAAGCCACCCGAAAAAAGTCACCCTCGTGCTGCAGCAATAAGTTCAGAAGGGTTGCAGGTCCATCAAGGAGGATTACGTGTTTGATGAGATTAGTATTGCTCTTCTGCTACCCGCAGGAGAAAAAAAAAAGTGCAAGCAACATAACTTCTGAATCAGCTTTTGCTTTACACTTCAAATAATAATTCATGTTACATTTCAATAACAATTTGAACTGTACTTTAAAATATGCTATATTTTGCTTGAATAACTGGTATTTTCAACACGACCTTTCAGAAATAGCAGAGAGCAGAGCTACACACCTTGAAGGCATGGGGGAAATCACTTAGATAGACCAAAGGAACACATGCCTGAACACCACGTCTCCAAACCCATTGAAATCTCTTCCCAGAAGAAATTTATAAATTCATTAAAGAATCACTTGGTACCACAATGAGGACAATCATGAGTGTTGCAAATTATTTACTCAGTCCTAGTACTTCAGGGGATAAAAGAAAGCTTGGAGCAGACATTAGTCAGTCTTTCACTTTTGTTCCAGCCGCCTGCTCATGTGCTCTCAAATCCGCTGACCCATGTTCTCGAGCCCACTGAAAAGATGTGACAATATTGCCTACATATAACCAAAGCTGTAAAACTTAGATCTCTTTTTAACAATATGTTTTCCCGTAGCCACTCCGAAGGTGAACCGTAATGAAGATCTGAGATTTAATTTTGGTTTTTCCATGACAAAGAGCTGTTAACTCATAGTTATTCACAGCAAATAAGTGCTACATCTATATACAGGTTTCAGTAAGATATTACTGTCTTGTCATTCATTCCACAACAATATTATCCATTTTTCAATCTGTTTCATCTAAGTAATTTTCAGATAGAGAATGTAATAACTCTCATCTCTTCGAGTAAGGCCTTGTCAATAACTAAAGCAGCAAAACACTTCCCTGCTCTCTCGGTTGGGGACTATGAACGGTCAAACCCCTTTCCATCCTCTCCGCGCCTGTGATACAGGAGGGAAGGGGCCACACGAGAGCTTCTGTGAAAACAGGAAAGCTGAGAATGCACAATTTCTCCATTATTGCCCTATTGAAAAGGCCTTTCTCACCAGGATATGAACTTAAGAGTTCAGTAGGACAGCCAATTGACTTTTCCCTTCAACTTGTTAGCACCAACAACCTTTTGCTTCTTTTACCATTATTCAGGCTACGTCATGCAACCACCCAATTCAAGGTCCTCAGATCAGGACAGAGAATACAAGGTCCTTTCTTTTTCATTCCTATTTTGATGATTTCCCCTGCTGGCTTGAAATGCTCTTTGATGTGTCACTATCTGCTTTCACTGCCAAATACAGCGGCTCTACAGATAAACAAGGTAAAAACTTCTACCATTTCTGTAGAGACTTACACAAGTGCTCTGCACTTCAACAGCAATGCACCCATAGACCTGTGAACAATCACAATTTTTTTCTTCATAAGTACAGACATCATCTCCTTCCTTGCCAGTCTTACTTCAAATAGACTAATAGATCCTAATTTGAAAGTCTTACAAGGAAACTTCATGTATATGTAGAGACAAATGAAAGTCAGAGGTAGGAAGATGAAAAAAATTGAAAATATTTTCCTTATGTCTTTATCACTTTTTCATGATTAAACATAACTGACAAACCCAGCAGGCCTGAACTGTTACCACATCCCTGGTTCAGAAGGAAAAAAAAAAAAATCACCATTAATAAAAAGCTACTTTGAATTAGGTATTAGGCCTATTGATATTTCCTAGACTGGATACAGAAAGGAGCCAATTTCAGCATCTCTCAGGTCACCAGCAAACATTACGATTATGTGCCTCCATACAATTGAGGCACAGATGGAGGAAGAATATTGAGCTTTGGGGGATAATCAGATTTATTTTTTTCAATAAGTAGAGCATATTATTTTCAAGTGGTTAACTGAGAATAACTCTTGCAGAAGTACAATATAACAGTAATTATTCTGAAATCAATGGCACAAAAGGGTTCATTTTAAATCATATTATGATTGCTGGATTAAAGTAGTTATTATATAATCGGATAGCAATTACTCCACCTTAATAATTTCTGGGTTTCTAAGGGTGAAAGTGATAATACAAGCTACGGCAGGTGTCAAATTTTAGACTTTGTGAAATGAATATTCTAAAGGCTGGAAGGAAAAAACATATTAGCATATAAAAACCACAAGCATAGAAAACAGCTAAAAATATAAAAATACTTCAACCCTCTTGCCTTGAGCAGACATTCAGAAGCAGTTCACTCATGACAAAGGACGTCAAATAAGCAGTTTAAAACACAAGGATGCTAAAGCTTCTCACCATTCCTTCTCTGAATAGATTTAATGGTTTCTTGACCACCTCTTTACCAGGGCAGTGAGACAAGTCTCAAACAGCTCACATATTTGCAGGGCACTATAGACACATGCTAAAGAAAATGTCTTTATTACACCTGGTTTTGCTCTACTTAAAAACTTCTACCAACTCATTTACTGCAAAGGCAGCCTCAACCTTGGGTTTCTTGCTTCCTTATCTCATGTCTCTTTAATCTGAAGTTCCTTTCTTGTTTCTTTAAATACCTACTGCTTTTTGACCATGTTTCATTCAAAGAGCAGCTTTTTTTCCAGATCCCACCAAAAACCCACCTCAAAAGAGTTAAAAATGATACAAACAAGAAACAACCCTTATCGGCCTTCTCCCATTCCTCTGCTCTTTCTGTGATGGTTTTTACTTATTCCCAGCTCCTGAAAGAAATCCATGCTAACAGACCAAGCAAGGAGGTACTTCCATAGATTCAAGAGCCTGTTCGTCAGGCCCTAGATATGGAAAACAAGGCTTTCTTTGTAGCTTCCTTAGAGAAAGATCTCATTCGTTCCTCAGTGGACACCATCAGTGTCTAACAGCTGTAGCAAGAAGGTAGAACTAAATATTTACCTTCCTTATTATTCTTTAAAATACAGTCGTCTTTGTGGAAGGATATATTGGTTTGCATTACAAACTAAATGGCAAGTTAAAATATAGTTCACCTTGTTTCTAAAGGACAAATATTTGAGACATGCCGTTGAATGCAAAGTCCATTTGGCAAGCTAAGTAGACACTGAGGTTCAATATATACTAAGGTAAGTGTACAAAGTTTAATACAGTGAAAGCAAGGGAAAATAAAAGTCTCTTGAAAAAAGATAACTATGCACTGATTGTAGATTTACCAGATGTAGTTCAGCACAGTAATTTGTGCACAGTCTTATCAACATAGGGAAACACTGAGGGAAAAATAGACCTTGAAACACAATCAAGCAGTAATGTAAGCAGATGGATTTCTGCCACTGAATGTTTCTGAAAGATTTATTTCATTATGTGAGGACTTGCAGTAACCAAATGATTACAAGAGCTTCACAAAGCCTAACTGGCTCTGGAGTTTTGAAGTGAAAGCCATCAATTTAGGGAAGAGATTTGATTAAAACCTAAAGAGAAACGACATCTGAAAACATGACAATCATACAAATCAACATGTGAAAGATAATGTCACAAAAAAGTCATGGAGGAGAAAAAAAAAGTCTATCATTTGGATTTCCTTCTTCGAAATAAATACTCCACAACTTGTACAGAACAAACCCAGCAGTTTGGGTTAAGATGGTGTGGGACAGTCTCACAAGAGAAAATAAGGGCACACAGCAAAATTGCTAGCCAGCTCAAAAAGAAAACTGCAAAATCACAACCTTCTACTAACAGTATTCACTCCCACCATGACCATAATAGATGTTGACCAGAGTTCAGAAGAGGTCCTAACAGCCCTGCAGACACAAGACTCTGGGATTTTAGCACAAACCCTGCAGTTACCAGCCCATCCCACTGAACATCTTCTCTTTGACCAGCAGCCACAGATAGATTCCTGTAAACCAAGGACTGTTCATCCTCTTACAGCATCCAGTAATCAGAGTGTACCCTTGCATATGAGCAAGCAAGGAAGAAAAAAGGATTCTTGAGTTTGTGATTAATTTACGATCCATAGTGTGAGACTTGCTCATGCCAGCTTGCATTACCCTACTCAGATTTGATTGACAATAAACTATATTAATTTTTCCCCAAGTCAAGCCCATTTTGCCCATGGAGGTAACTGTCCAGAGATCTCCTTGTCCTTACCTCAACCCACAAGCCCTTTGTTGTATCTTCTCTCCCCTGTTCAGCCAAGGAGAGGAGTGATGGAGCAGCTTTGGTGAGCACCTGGCCTCCAGCCAGGGTCAACCCACCACATACGACTCCACAAGAAAAGCACTGTAACACACAGCTATGGAACTACTTGGAGAAATAAGTTAAAGATGGTATAGAAAATATCTGCTCTACTGAAACAGTTATACAGAACAGGAAATTTTAACAGGTTTACTCCAGGAAAATAAATTCCCAAACATCGAAGGCAACAAGGTGCATAATCTCTTCATTGTTGGCAATTTTTGAAACATGAAACTAAAAACCTTAAATTAATGCATTCATTAGAAACAGAAAATACTGAATATAACTAATTCTCCTTCACTGGAAAGAGAAGAAAGTTATAAAAATTGTTAATACTGCAGTTCTTTAACCTCTTTATCCATCTCATTTAGAAACTCCAAGAGGAGCGCTGCTGCCCCGCTAACAAAAGTTGTGATTTCCACGTTAACAGAGATCTCATCTCAGCAATTGTTCTGACTTGTCTGTCATGCCCTGTGATAAGCACTCAAGAGATACAGCAAAAAAAAAGTTATTATGAAAAAGAAAGAAGTGTCGGGTGACTCCCATCCATATGCAATTTTAAAAACCAAAAAACCCACAAGTTAGAGAAATTGGCAGTTGGCACTTCGGGTTGCTGTCAGCTGCCAATGAACTGCATTGTTTTAATTGTTGGAAATGATTGATTATGCAGCTGAGCGACTGAGGTGGCTGAACAATTTCATGACAACACAAACAATGGTAGTGTCACTCATTCTCCTCCAGATACGTGGTCAGATGGAGAGAACAGTGCTGTTTTGCTGTGCTAAATTACAGCATCTAGGAGAATAGCTACGATTATTTTCCCTGTCACTAAAGTTCAGTGTTTGTTGTTCCATCTTTATGGACACCTGTTGCCTGAACCAGTGCATATCATCCTTTTGTAAGTGCAAGGAAAAAAGCCATTTTATATAATATATATATACACACACACAAAAAAAGTGTTTTTTATGACTCATGTTTTTACCATGAAGATTCTGTAGAGCATTTAAAATGTTAAATCCTGTGTCAATTAGGAAGGCAGGTCTTGCATCATCTTGAACTACATTTTAATAATAAGGAACCATTCCTCTGTATAACAGGAGTGTATTCCATTTTCTCCATAGAGTTAACTTTGTTCAGATCAATAGGAATTTGGAGGATCTGATAAGCAGAACATCTTCATTTCATTATCTTCCAGTCTCTCAGGCATATAAAGCATTGTCTATGACTGATTTTATTTCCTTTCCAGACAAGTTCAATAGGAGTAAGTACTAATCTAAGAATCCTGTCTTTTCAGGATTTTTTAGGGTCCACCCCCCAGAGATTTTGTAGTTTGTTGTTTTGTGGGGTTTTTTTTTTCTTTTTCTTCTACATCTTGGTGAGCTTCATCTCAGAAGCCCAGAGGCAAAAGCCTAATGGGCTGTTACCAAAAAAAAAAAAAAAAAAAAAAAAAAAAATTCTGCAAGTCCCAGTCCTAGAGGATTGATTCTGGAGGAGCTTCTGGTTCATCAACCAAACCTCACTAAGAGAGGAATACTGTTGGTTTCAGAGAATAACAGAATGTTAGAGATTGGAAGG
>NW_010129649.1:22398-26945 GCF_000699245.1 Pterocles gutturalis | reverse complement strand
CTGCATCGCATGGTACCAGACATCCGCAAGAAATCACATTCACGTGCAGCGATTGGTTAGTCTGGTTGGGTCTGTCTGAGTCCTCTATTGAGCAGCTTCAGCCTTTTTGTGGGGTTTTTTTTCTCCTCCTGTTCCTTCTGTGCTTTACTATGATAGCAAGGAGCTGTTATTTCACGATACCAGTAACCAAAGGAAGCAAGTCATTTCAGTGCATTATTATTCCAGGCAGAGACACAGACCTTGGAGCTCTGGAGGTTTGAGTGCTTAGTACATGAACTTTCTGGCTGAGAGAGATATTGCTTCCCACAACTCCTGGCTCTGGCTGTTGTACCTGTCCATATGCAAGGTGGTGTGACCTCAGTAGCTTACCTGCACGTGCCACTTTGATCGTTTCTGTTCAGTCTTTGTGTGTTGCTTGCTGCAGCTCTTGAATTTTGCAGTGCTGTCATTCAGAGGACCACCTCCACGCTTCTTGGGGGAGTTGCACTCCAGGTGGGGAGGCCCTGTCTATAGATGTACTGGGGTTTGGAAGCTGGTTGCAGCTAAATGCTGCAGGCATTGTCCAGTAGCTGGGCTCTTACCAACAGGTGTGCTGTTTCTGTCTCTGTTGGAGATCTGAGGGAGCTTCATTAGTGTTGCATGTGTTTTTTGGTTTGTCTCGGGGTGGGATGGGTGCATAACCGCCGTGTGTGCTGCAGCTGATGACATCTAGTCCAGGGAACGATGTCATCTGACCCATCCCTTTGGCAGAAGGTTGCCGCCACCAAGTGAGAAGGGAAGATGGATTAGTGGAGTTGCTGCCTTCTGTAAGAGGCCCTCAACTGGAACCCAGCTCCTGCACTAAAATGCCTAAACTGGTACAAGGTAATATCATACCAGTGGATAATGAGACACCAGCTGCAAGGACACTGGGGTTATACCCCCTATGAATCTGTGTCACCTTGTTGTCAGACAAACCCTTGAAGTCCAGAACTGGTGCAACTCTCAAGTGCTTAGGCTGATGTTGGGGCTAGTACACTAAATGTTGATTGTATCTCGGATGGGATACCTCCAAAATAAGATTCTGTTGCTTGCTCGTGTGCAACCAGTTACAGAATTTAGCACAAGCTGTAGAAATACTGTTTGTGATGAAACAAGTTGTGGTAATCGTTCAGGTGTAAACAGCAGTGGTATGTGCAAATCAGGTGCTTAAGAAAATACATGGGCTAGTCTGACACCCTCCTGATATGAAGAATATGGTGAATGTAAAGACTATATGGTGGTTAGGGGGAGAAGGCCAACTAAGCCTCTATATGCTTAGTGATGAAGTGAACATAGAGAAATTCAGATTCTTGTAGTATCCTGCAAGTTGGCGGTGGTCCAGAAGGTACATAGCCGTTCTGGGGTGCCAGTGCGTAAAATCACGCAGGGCTTCCTGGGTGACAAAGGATTGCAAAGCATGCAGGTGCATGCCACTTGCTTGTTTTCAAGTTTGATGCTTGGGCAAGGCAGTTAAAGTTACACTTCTAGGTCCAGACATCTGCAGGAACACCTGCAGTTAGCTTAGGCTGTGTTTGAAAGTCCAGCACCCAAGGATGGTCAGGGACGGATGCAGTCCCCTTGTGAAGGAAGGGCAGTGCTGCCCTGTGACTGCTGCTGTACCACACAGGTCGGTGTAGCACTGAAGAATGTCCTATGGGAGGAAAAGAGGGATGGAGAAACTGTGAAGCTCCGTCACTCCTGTTCCTCCTTCTCCCATGGTCTGCCTCAGCAGGGAGGGGTGGCTCTCTACAAAGCCATAACACTTGCTTTAGAAGTGCTTAAATAGAACAGATTTCCTACCAGTTCAGAGCTGGGCTCTCATCTTCACAGATGAACTGCCCTTGGAGACATTTTAATGCATTTTATTTGTTTTTGCACAAAATGAAGGTTTGCTAATGCCAATGCTAATCATGACTCTTGAGTGATTTGACCAGACTGTTTTAGAACAAAAGCCTCTGGGGAGAAAAATACAAGTAGTTTCTGCTGACATTTTCCAAACTCTTTGCTTCTTTTCTGTTGAGCTGACTTTTCATTTCAGAGCTTTCTTTATTTTTGAGAAGTTCAGAAGCGTTCCAAAAAGACTTTTTCAATTTTGTTGAAGCAGATATTGTAGTCAAGCCAAAATAGGTTTCCCTTTGCTCTCTTCTTCTCACCCCCAACTTTCACAATGTGCAAATCAATCAAAGAAAAAAAAAATGTATTGTTTGCCTGGACTTCTCATCTAGCAGCTCTTGGGTAGGGCAAAGTGATTGGATTTGTGACCTCTTGGTTCAAAATGCCTGGTTGACAACACTCCTCCTTCCCTGCCCGCCCTGCTGAGGGCAATGGCAAGATTCTGAACTTTGGTTGTGGGTAGGTTCAGAAAGATCTGTCTGTCTGTGCACTGAGAGATATTTGACATCTCTAATTCCAGCAGAAATGCGTTAGCGGTCAGAGTGCAGGTGAAACTGCTGGAGCAGAATGATCAATACATGTTAGCTCCAGAAACAGTGATTTGTGATGCATTAAGGTATGCTGTCTTGTTTGAGCAGTCTGATAGCACAACACTTTAATTACTGTTTATGCATCCTGAGACACTTCTGTTTCTTCTGCTGCCCTTTGCAGCAGCACTAAATGCTCCCAATGTAAAATATAAAGCAATATCAACGCAGACTTCCAGAAGTCTCTGGCTTTTCAAGATATGAAATCTTCTGTTCGTTTGTGAGGTTCCCACATTAGAGAGTGGTGAGTTTAAACTGCACCATGTGTCTTAGTGCTTCTCCAGCAAAGCCTTTTGCTGTGTCCTTCAGCAGCTCCTAAGGATGGCCCATTTCTCTTCACCTTGCAGGTGTGTGATGAGTGACCTCAGTGATTGTCATTAGACGTATGATGGACATCTGTGGTGGCACAGTAGAATGGGCCTGATCCATCACTGCAGCTCTCTGTTGTTGAGCTCAGCGGAATGGCAGGTACACAGAGCTTCTGTAATGTAGAATGGGCATCAGCTAAATCTAGAAAACAAATAAATACATAAATAATAGATGTATTCATCCCATTCTGCCAGATTCTCCAAATGGATTTTGCAGTCAATGAAATGGATAAAAAATAAAGACATGGGGTTCCTTTTTCTTCTTTAATCCTCTGCAAAAGAACTTGTTCCAAGATTTTTTTTGCTTGGTCTTTGTAGTTTAGGGTTGGGATTTTTGGTTTTATTATTTTGTATTCTGTAGAATAAGGATCACAGGACAGGAACTGGGAAAGTAATGAGCCTCTCTTGTGGGGCATACAGGCAGACACTTGCAGACTGAGTGCCAAAGGGATGGTGAGTAAATGGACAAATTGCTAGTGGCATAATTTCTTGGAAATAAACCTAGCAAATTAGACTTGTTAAAGCAACTGCTGAAATGGCTAATGCCATTGAATTGTCAAAATAGAGAACTGCAAAGATCCTCGGTTAATTTACATATCAGCAAAGCAAAAATAATGGGAAAATAACGAGCAATTATTGTCCCTGGCTCTCCCTATTCATTATTTGAAGTTAAGACATTTATCAATATGGAATTAAGTTGGCAAGATTTGCATGTGGCACAATTATATTGGTCAGTCAAAACTAGGGGAGATTATGATGAATTCTAGAGGCACCGATTAGAGGATGGCAAATGGGCAGTACCAGTAATATTCATTGTTGCAAGAGACCATGCATCAGAAGGAGCAGTCAGGGCTATTGAAATGTTTTAGCAAGGTCTAAGTCACTTAGAATGGCGAGTGGTGTATTTTTTGGGGGGGAAAAATGAGGTCTGGCTCAGGTGCAGGACAAATTGTCTTGCACATAGTATTCAAGAGTATAAAACATTAGGAGTGTGTCTAGGTTTGGTACATATTACTGTTGCTGATGGTGCCTGCCAGCTTCTGTCAGATGTTCAGAGTCCTGTTTACTCCATAAGCCCTTCACAAGCTGCTGTAGCTAGAACAGAGACCCTTCCCAAGTGCGTATGACCCAGATTGTGGGATACGTTGGGTTGGAGGACATCTTTTCTTGTAAGAGCTATGGAAAGAATTTACTTTGGAGTGAAAATCTGGAGACCTCTCTCCATCCCCTCCCATCTTTGTGTTTGACCCCAGTAGAAAATAATTGGTATTAGAATAAAGACTGCTGAAAGTTGGGTCACATGCGGCTGCGGGCTGTCTCTGAACTGAAGGTGTAATGGCCCTGCAGGCAGGAGAGGCTTCCGCTGTGCCTTGGCTTCCACCAGGAATGGTTCATCTGACCTTTAAACCTGTGTACCACTGCCTCGATGGCGATTTCTGCTGGAGCCAGTGAGGCAATTCACAGGGCTGAGCACGGTTTGACTAGCGCAATTCCTAGCTCTGCAATGAGGTTTGACAGATGCTATCAGTGTATCTCCCCATAAATAAATATGTAATCGGTCTACGTGCTACACTTTCACATCCTGAGGAGGAAATTCTGACACTCCTGTCCTTTTATCTCTCGCATCCCTCGGCAGCTGTGAAAAAGCCTCTGACCTCAGATGCTCATTTTTATCATT
>NW_010129649.1:0-22367 GCF_000699245.1 Pterocles gutturalis | reverse complement strand
GGAGTTGGTGCCTGTGGAGTTTTGTTACTCTGTGTTATGAAGGAGGAGGAAAGCAGCAGGCATTTTGTTTAAATTCTTAATTGCAGGCACAGCAGGATTATGGAAATGTCAAGAGGGAAGTGACAGGGAGGACCTGACAAACACATGGAGGTTGGTTGATTCACTGCTTTCTCTTTTCCATCAGGGTGGTGGGTGGGTTACAAGTCAAATGGATCTCATGGGCTCCCTGACCAGAACACTCATATGCCAGACCGGACTGTAGGGTGTGTGGTCTGCTGTGTTTAGCAGGCTTGGCTCAAGACAGGAGTAGGATTAGCAAAAAAGAACAGAACTGGATTGTACTGGCAAAGCTGGAAGGAGTGCCAGAGCAAATCAGCGGGATTTGGTCCCCCTTCATAGGAATATGTACTGATGGAGCCACTGGGAGACGCTGGCATAGCACCTGCCTGTGCTGTGTAAAGTTTGCAAATTCTGTGTAAAGTTTGCTTCTCTTGCTTTGTGACATGAAGGATGAGTATTGGGGCAGGACAAACCCAGGAGAAGACTGACTCCAAATAGCTGGTCAACAGTTGACAAATATCTGCCTCTCTGTGACTTGAAGGATATTGCTATTCCATTCGCTATTGTTTTTTTCTTCAGTTTGACTTTTGCACAAGGATTGTTTTCTCATCTCAGGACCCTGGAGCATGGTGGTTTTGTGAGCACACACCGAGATTCTGCATGAGTTGCTTTCTTTCCTAGACCTTGGGAGAGCAGCCTCTGCACCCCTTAGCTCTCAACTCTGAAGAGGGGGCAGATGAATCCTGCTGCTGCTCCCATGGACTCCGAGGCACCAGAGCCTAACACACGGGATTCACGCTTGGAGCTGCTGCAGAAATGGGAGTTTCTGTAAGTCCTCGGGAGGCTGTTGTCCTGTCTGCTCTTGTCAAAGTTCCTCATGCTCAAAGGGTTTGTTCCAAGCAGACCCCATGGCTTCATTTATCCTGCCTGCTGTGAGCAATCCTCTCCAAAGCGTATCCACCTTCTCTACTGGTGTCCCAGTTGCTTTCACAGTTGACTGTCAGCATTGAAAGACGGGGCATGGAGTCCAAGTCAGCACACAAAGGTTTCTCATCCTCTCCCAAAGAGGGGAGTTGTCTGCAGTAGGTCTGTTAGCTCATAAAGCTGCATGGAGAAGCAGAAGAAAAAATGCTCTGGGAGGCCACTGCACTAGGCAGGTGGTCTGAAGTAGTAGCTTCATCCATGGGAAGATGCTGGTTCTGGCTGAGCTGTAGGACTGAGAGCTGCAGGAGTGGTGCCTCACAGTGGGAAGGATGGTGCTGTCCCACTGATCTGGACCAAGCCACCAAGAAACTATGGGTTGGTGCGTGCAGTGCTGGTACACTGAACTCACCCCAAATCCTCCTTTTCTGTGGGCACGGTAGTTTAAGCTGATGCCCATTTCCAGTGCACATTTGATTCTGTAAATAAGTGAGATGCTTTAATTCCTGTGATGTTTTCACAGCCAGGTGGTCCACAGGTAGATGACGAACATTTCCCTGGGAGTCTGAATGGGCTGTGTCAAGCCCGACAATGGGTTAGGAGAGGATTCTTAGTTGACAGCCACATCTCTTCAGTGTTTTGGGGACCAGAAAGGAGAAGGGGGAGCCAAGAAACATTTGTTGCCCAAAAAAGCTCCCAGAGAGACACAGAGGAGAAGACAGTGGGTGAGACTCAAGATGGGTGGCTGGTACCAGGGGAGAAAAGGGACATAACAGAAGAGAGGAGAATTGGCAGAGAATTAGAAGAAAAGCTGTCCTTGAAGAACCTGTTGGGAGCGTGCCAGGCATTTGCAGAAAATGGAGAGATGGAACCCGGAGTGTTGCTGTGCTGGCTCCTTCCTAACCATGTCACCTCTTCACAAAGGCTGTGCTGCCTGATCATATTATTCTATCACTTAATTTAGTCCCTCAGACCTCATGCTCGTTGTTAGGCATCTCTGATTTTGTAGCCTGAGTAATTTTGCAAGTGTGTTTGTGTGTGTTGTAATGACCTTTGGGAGCACTGCAGAACCCATCTTATAATGGTACTTTGAGACTGGTCAATGCAGGAGGGTGGCCAACACAGACGCTGGGGAGCTGCACAGTGACCTGGGGTATGGTCAGCCCTCCTGGAGGCTGGAGAGCATGAAGGGAATTTGGTGCCTGGTTCCGAGATGCTTTCTGGTGTGGATGAAGCACATACCAAGTGGACCCTGGCTCTGGGCATGTCTGGATCGCAGGGAAGGCTCCAGTGGAAGGGGACACCATCCAAAGTTATGTGCAAGCATTTTTTTGTGGTAACAGACTCAAGGCACCCAGCACACTCTCTTCTGATGTCAAGATGATGTTGTACCCACAGCTGGAGCAGAAACAGCCTTGTTCTGCTGTCAGCTCTGAACTTGAGGCTGTGAGGAACGGTGCGTAAAGGTTGCAGCTGGAGTGTTTTAAACATTCTCCCACCAATGTCAGTGGAATTGGGCTTAGGCCTTAAACATTGTGCTTTCGGTCTCTGTCCTTGCTTATTTTCACAGCTATTGGAGGAGGGAGGTTGTTCCTGCCTTTTTGGGCTGTTTTGCTGCTTGCTGAAAGGTGTTGTTCTTTGGTAGGCTATTAGAAAGATGTTTGTGATATTTTGAGCTAAACTTTGCTGTTTCAGCAAACCAGCAATGAAGGTGATACCAGGCAATTGTTCTGTAAGCTGCAGAACTAATGAGCCACTGGATTTGTATCCTTCTTTCTTGACCTCTGCCTCTCTGTTCATAATATTAGCTCTTCCCACACAGGCAGTGTGTTTCTCTTCCCTTCCTCCGTGCCCTTTAACTAGTTGGTACTTGCTGTGGCAGGCTGGTCAGTGGTTCATATGTATCGATGCTGAGAGGCCTGCTTGCCATGCAGAACAGGTGTTTTCTCAGTTCGCATGACAGCCGAGGCACTAATTTGGCTCTCTCTTCCCCATTCCCAGCATATTTTTTGCCCAGGATTTCTCAGTATTTAATTATCTCTGAGCCTTCTGTCAGTCTGGGGGAAACTTCAGTTCCTAGAAGTAGGAATCTGACTGTCAGATGGACAAGCAGTTATACAGACAGCGTGAAAGGAATTTCTGCACAATAGATTCCTTTCCTTGAAAACCTGGACAACGTCCTTTGTCCCCCTAACCTGGAAAGCCAGATACTGTCACACTGCTGACTGCTGTGGCTTAAACAGGAGTAGCCAAGGTACAAACAGAAACAGGGTAGAGAACTGAGTAGTGTGAAGAGGGCACAAGGACAGCAGACACCCCAGAGAGGAAATACGAGATGGTTGGGATACTCTGAGCAGTAGCTTGGTGTTGAAGGAAGACTGTAAGTTTCCCAGAGAGACTGTCCCAGTGGTATTGCATACCTCTGGGCAGGGTTCAGATAAACTCCTAAGCAGGAGATCCAATAAAGCCACCAAGGGCTCAGGTGTGAGCGAATAGGTGAGTGACCTATAGGGCCTTTGTCCCTATCAAATGTTGTTTTTACTGGGATGCCATCAGCAGTCAGAGCAGGACTTTTCCCTGAGCCATGCCTTTGGAACAGGCTGCCCAGGGAAGTGGTGGAGTCACCATCCCTGGAGGGGTTCAAGAAACGTGTAGATGTGGTGCTTTGGGACATGGGTTAGTGGGTTGGGTGGTGTGGGGTTGATGGTTGGACTTGATGATCCTTGAGGTCTTTTCCAACCTGAATGATTCTCACATCTCTTTCTCAGCCCAAGAGTTGATGTTTTGCTCTCCCATCGGCAGTGCTGCAGCCTTTGCACTGCCCTGTGATGCACAGGGTAGATGCAAGTAAGTCACATCTGGTTTTTGACCCACTCCAGGCCATGAGGCTTGGCTGTGGCTTGGCTCCCTGTCCCGCCTTGCCCTCTGACAGCAGCTTACGCTTGTCTCACACCCTGGCCTACGTGGGTTTCTGTTGTATGTGCTGGCATTTGAGGGCATATCTTGTGCTTGGCTCAGCAGGGAGTACAACACCTGGGGTCTGTCCCTGTGTCATTAGTGCCAAAACCAACCTCTAGCATTTTAACAAGATGTGGGAGGAACAGGTAGGCTGGAGTGGGCTTGTTAGCAGCTTGTTGTGCGGGCTCTACGGCTGGTGGTCCAGCACAGGTAATGCTGTGGGATGGATTCTGATACCATTACTCATGTGAACCCTGATCCAAAGCTAACTGAAATCCCTAGGAATCTTTCTGTTAGCTCCATAGCCATGAGGTCAGGTCTGCTGAGTGTGACCAAACTCATTTTGGTACAGTTAGGATTCGGACACTCAGTACTGTGTCTTTGTTATTGTGCATCTGAATGTGACCCAAGCCAAACGGCTGAGGAAGAAGTGTTAAAGAGGCAGGGGCCAGCATTGTGCCTGTGAATATACATTCAAAGTCAGCATCTTGAAAGGGCCCAAAATTTATCGCGCTGCTGTTGTCATTTCCCATTCACCAACCTGACTGAATAAAGGAGTGCTGCACAGAGCTCTGCATAACTTGTTTGACTTTAAGAGTCAGTAAATGATAGATGTCTGTATCCTTGGATGAGGATAATTCAATTGTACAGTCTGGCTGGATTTCAACTATTCTCTGAAAAAGGACTGAAGGAGTGAAATATTTACTTTTGGTACTTTTCACAAGTGGAGATGACAGAGCGTGGGAAAATAAAAGCTAGTCTGGGTGGGCAGGGGTTGCAGGAAAAGAGAAGTGGGGAAAATCTAATCTGCTTTCTGGTAGAAAAGGGCATAAAGGGGCTTGGCAAGAAAAGAGCCATTATTTTGATTTCTCAGAGGCGAGAAATGAAGGCAGCATATTCAATGAACATAATTCCACAGTTGTCAATGCAGTCAGGTCTGTTTATGCCAGCCACTCAATTTGACCCAGAGCTTTGATTAAAAAAAATTCAGGATCCCCAAATGTTCCAATAAAAAGAGGTTATGAAAAAACTTGTGCTTTGGTTAAAGAGCACCCAGCTCTGTAGTCATTTATAACAGCTGAAAGGATTAAATGTCATCAGGGAAACCAAAAAGAAAATGAACCTGTAATTAAATGTTTAGCCCAGCCAAGATGGTATGGCGTTGCCAGTCTGAATAATGTATAGAGGAAACGTCCCAAGATCCGTGCTTACTTTCCGTTTTTTCATTAACTAAGTCTATATTAATGCAAAACAAGATAGCTGTGTGATTTTCAACATACTCTGGAATTGTTAGCATTTTGATGATACTGAAACTCCAAAGCTTCTGTTAAGATCAGTGCCAGCTTGTGCTCGGAGTTATGCAAACATGTAGAAGATCTGATACCTGCCAGAAAGAGCAAACACCAGAGCAAGTGAAAACAAACAGTGAAACCTCTCCCAACCCCTGACCGTGGCAGAACTGTCTCTGGAAATCCCTGGTAGGGCATTCTCCTCTTTTCCAGCCTTGGCTGCACTAATCTGCACAGATTGCTTAAGAGTTGGGAACAGACTTGAGATTTCTTTTCTAATTAATGATATTAACTAAATACAATGAAAAGATGGTGGTTGGCTGGGTAACAAAGAGCAAAATATACGCTGTTCTTTTTACCTTGGGCACATAAAAGGATATGAGACATGAATGATCAATTTCAGCCTATAATGCATAGCAATCAAAATGGTGCAAAAAGGTCATTTAACTTAACTTGATTGCATGTTATGATTCTGGGAAGACTTTTTTTTTTTTTTTGTCCAAATATGGAGGCTTAGTGCCAACGATTTTAAGTCTCATCAAGCTTACCAATTCATAGAGACACTCTTGGTGACAATTGTCAATTAACCTCAAGGTTAGAAATTCAGGATGACCTGAACCATTGCTTAAGCTTGTGTCAGAGTCAAAATAATACTCCATAGTATTAAAATAAACCTTCATCAAGTTTTGCATGTGTGCAGTAGCCAGGTGACATGCTGCAAACCCCTAGTGTGCCTGTTACATCTTTTTGAAAACTATTTTCCAGTTCTTTTAAAACTTAATTTTTTTTTCCAGCTAAATAGTATTACTAACCTTCAGAGCTTTCTGTCCTAGTTACGCTAATCAAGGCAGCAGTAACTGATTTTGTTAGATCACTGATGCTTCTGTCTCCAAATCTGCTATTGTTTCTGCCTCTCCCCTCCCCAGCTGCGATCATGTTCATTGTGGTACGAGACCTTGCAGGAATTTAACTGTTTTACCTGTGCTTTCATTTTGCTTCTGTTGTAGTTAGAAAGTACATGCTGGGCTTCTATGATCAGGCATCATGAATGCCTTGTAGTCAGAAAGAGATTTCAGCTTGCTTCCCTTTCCCTCCTTCCACCCAGCATCTTGCTTTCCACATGGACAGAGAGCTAAAGATGCAGGATAGATCAAATGCTAAATATCACACAAGTTCATTGGAGAGCCAAGACTCAAATCCCCATTTTCCTGGGAGTCAAGCCAGAAGCTGGCTCTTTAGGCATGTCCTTCCCTGGTGCAAGGAATCCAGTCACAGTGCGTTTTCACTTCAAAGCAACGAGCTGGGAGAGGCACCACTCCTGTTCTGGGCTGTCCCTGCCCTAAAACTGGGTGTGCTCCCCCTGTACCCGTACTGCTCCATTCCTGGAACAAACCCTTAGCAAAGAGCATTGCAGGTGCACAGCAGCAGCACTGACACTGCAGACACTGCTGCCTTCTGCTGTGGTTTGATAAACCTGCAGCTCCTGCTGTTACTTGCCCTTTGATAGGCAAGAGAAGTTATTTCTTGTTCTGGTGAGCCTGTCATTAGTTTCAGTAAAATCAGCTAATGAAATTATGCATAGACTGAACGTGAAACTCAAACTATCATTACATGAAAGTAGCATTTTATGAAAAATTGTCTGCTTGGAAACGTACAATAATCGGCAGCTTCTTGACATGATTCTATGAATGGGAAAAGAACTCTAGAACTGCACAGGGCTAACTTCTGGGCTGTTGGTGATGTATTTAGCTCTGGGCTGAAGCAAAAGAGCGTGGGAGGCGATGTATCCTGAGGAGATACCATCCCTTATACTAAGGGCTGCCTTCCTGAGTGCTGTCCTGCTAAACCAGCTGTCTCTGACTCTCAGATAGGTATCTGCTCTGCCTTGTTGAAAGCAATGCTGTGCTGAGGGTCTAGTAAATCTAGAATGACTTCAGAAGATGGCCCCTGTGTTCCTAGGAAGGGTGAATTCTTCATGTAGGGGAAAATATCTCCCTTCGAATATACGCAACGGTGCTTTAGAGAAAGGATGGCCTTCACTTGTAGTACATTAAAAGAACCATTTAGGTGTGATTTGTGTGAAAGCCTCTGCCAGAGTACTGGCCAGCTGCCAAGGGTCAGGCCTAGGGAAGAGTCGTCTGGAGATGGTGGGAGTCTGGCATCATTTGTCTTAATATGAGCATCGAGACTTTGTGCATCTCGGCTGTGGCTGAGAGCTCGCCACGTGTGTTGGGTGAAGGTGTGCTGGTGGTTGTAGGCACACAGCCGGCGCAGCCAGAAGGGAGAGTGTCTGTGCACCCAGTGCCTACGGCGAAGGCACGTGGCATCATTAAGACGTTGCACTTTATTTTAGTGACCCCTGGGTTACAAGGAGAATTTTAATAGGCTTTGGGTTACATCTCAAGAGTTCTGCAACATTTTCAGGTTAATAACACTGACATGTCTTATCGCTTCTTCGCCATCAGAACTATAATGGGGAAAACCCAGCATATTGTTAGGAGTTTTAAAACTGCCTTGAAATCTGTCAAGGGAGATAAACTATCTTTATATCAGAAAATAGCTTCCCTCTTGCTATCTTACAGAACAACACATAGCTCCAAAAAAGATGCTCCTGCCTAACAGCTTATTAGGAAAAGACAGACTCCCAGGGTGAAAGGTGTGAGAACTGAGGGGATTTTTGTGCACCACTTGAAGAGAGGAGACTCTGGGATTTCAAGAATATGAGCTTTCAGGTGACTGAAAAGACTTCTGGAAAAGGCAGCACCATATCTTGATGACACACATGGCTGGTACATCCCGTAGCAGCGTCCTACCTCGTGCTTCACGATGCACCATCTACAAGTGGAGACGAGATTGTAAAGAAGATCCCTGAATTGGGAAATATATGGTTCTGCTCACACTCGTCACAGCAAGAGGGTGGAACTGAATAGTCTGTTTTGCTGGAAATCACAGTATTGCATAAAGATCTGAAAATATTTTGGTATGGGATAGATTGAGGTATATCATTGTGGTGGTTTGAAGAATGTTTCTTTTTGACTGCTTGAAGTTTTTTTTTTATGCAAGTAAAGCATTTCCTTCCGGAAAATAATTTTGAGATGAAAAGCCAAAATGTTCCATCTGCGAAATTATCCAAAAGAAATGTTACTAAAATCAATATCTAAATTACTTCTCTTAAATGTGTGGTTTTATTAAACAAAGGCAAATGAAGCCATAACAAAAACATTTATAGGAAGGCATTCTGAGGATGGGAACACCTCTGATGGTGGTGACAAGTAACCAGATGTCCAAAATTACTTTGAGAGCAGGAAGTTTCCTGGTGGAAGTCTTGTCAGGCCCCACAGGTGCCAGCTCAGATGGACCAATTTGAAAAATCGCCTCTTCTTGCTTGTAAGACTGCATCTCCCACATGGCTCCAGATTCCTGTGTCACCTCACAGGCCATCCTGGAAGGTGAAGGTCTTCTGCAAAGCTCAATATTTGAGGAAGAACAGATGAACAAAGCAACCAACTTACTGCTGGTGGGAGGTGCCTTTGTGAGAGACATTAATCAAAAGATTTGAGAGCTCAGGTGGTTTAAGGAGAGCTAATCCACACACTGTCCCACCTGTCCATCCCACCCCAAAAAAGTGAAACTAAAATCAGAAGGTAGACCTTGGCTCACAAAATGTAATTTTGTCAGAGGCCAAATTTTCTGTTGAAAAGCAATATGCTAACAAACTCCCCATTTACTTTATTCAGACAGCAAAAGCCATTTCCTTGGCTGATATTAATTTCCCAGAGTTCCTCTGGGAAATGCCACACTTGCTCCCTCTCTGCTTACTGCAGCTTTTACCTTGGCACAGATTGTGTTTGGAGTCACTTTGTTTGTCAGCAGAGGGGTGCAAATGGTTTTCTGGGTAACAAGTTCAGTATGAAGACGTTCAAATCCCTTCTTCAGATGATATCATGATTTCTGCTGCAGGCCAGACACTGACCTGCCCTTGTCCTGAGGCTGCAGGGATGTTTCGGATCAAATTGCTGGCAGGACTTTCTAATCATGTTTCCTTTCCCCACTTTCATTGCAGAGCCAGATGTACACATCAGGTGCACCTGCGCATCGAGGCTTGTGCAGAGTCAGCAGCACATACCTCAAATTCATGCCTGATGTTTAAGAGACTCTTGTGGGAGACCAGTTTGCAGTGGTTGTTCTTGCTGGGCAGGGCAATCTTGCTTCAGAAGGGCTGGCACAGAGGCAAGCTCAGCCTGGAGATTGTCTCCTGCTGGTCCTAATAAGAAGAAGTGGTACCATTCGGTGACGGTGCCGTGTCGTGGATAATACTGTGAAGACCAATACGTAGGGGTTCTTGAAGGTAAGGAAGTTTTGTGGAAAGGAAATCTGAGGCTTTTAGATTTTAACATTGACAAAAGTAACATTGATAGTAATGTCTGGGGTTTAGGAGGTGGATTTTCTGGTTTTTGGTGTGTGTAGAGACTTTTCCAACACCAGTTTTTTGTTCTGAATCTACACTCTGGGTGTCACTTTTTTGGGAGTGGGAGGTTGGCTGCCCTTTCCTCCAGATGGCTCATCAGAAGACATTATTAGGGTACTCGCTTCCATGGGGAGGAAGCATACAAAAGCAGATGAGATAAAAACAGCAAAGCTGAAGGTCAGTTTCTGAACTAGGTTGGTTTTTACTGCCATGAGCCAGTACTGAGCCAGGAGCTGCTGCTGTGTTTGTGCTCAGAAATCAGCTAGTGTAGGAGGGTAGGCAGTAGGAAGGATGGGGGAAGCAATGTTTTTAAATAGATATTTATGGAGGATATCAACACTTGGCATTTCCCGATTTCAGAACAGTGGAGGAGGAACCAAGAACTTCATCCCGCCTCCTCCTTCCCTCCATGCCAATTAGGACCACAGCCTGCTACCCTCCATCACACGGAACAGCCACTTACTAACTTGTGCCAAGCAACACCTTCCTTTTGAGCAGTTTCCTTCCTTCCAGTGGTTAACAAAACTGTCCCTGGGAGGCTTCCTGTATGCTGGATGTGTGCGAACTGTCTGTTTCAGTGAATTAGCATCTAGTTTCAAGAGATTCCCTCTTCCACTGCCTTTAGCAGAGCTGTCTCTTGCCCCTTACTGTTGAAGAGACCTGGGAGGTACTTGACCTTTCAGCCTTTTTGTTTGGACCCTTGGAAACGGGTGACCCTGGAGCTAGGGTGATTAGAGTATCTGAATAGAACATCAGTTCTCTGTACAGCCAGGCATGCGGACACTTCCCATGCAGCTCAAGAACCCTCCTCTATGTTTAGATAAAAGGTCCTGCCACCCCCACCTCCCCATCCACCTCCCAGGTAGTTGTGGAAAGTCCCCTGCTAATCTGCATTTCTATGAGCTGCCTCCTGTAGCCTGAAGGTTCCAAGTCTCAAACAGCCTTTGCCTCTCTGTTCTGGGCTAGTCTCCCAA
Organism: Pterocles gutturalis; assembly: GCF_000699245.1. Taxonomy (NCBI): domain Eukaryota; kingdom Metazoa; phylum Chordata; class Aves; order Pterocliformes; family Pteroclidae; genus Pterocles; species Pterocles gutturalis. The sequence goes on along the minus strand of NW_010129649.1, from coordinate 11,697 downwards.
ATATTTGCATTTCCTTTCTCCATATCCTGTAGCACCTGCTGCCGCTGCACTTTGCATCTTGGCAGCCCACTTTTGTCAGAGGGATTGATCCAAAAACATTGCAAGGTGTTGGAAAATCTTAACTGCGGTTAGATGAGAAGCTGTTGGTTTAGCATCATCTGGAGTTTCCAGCTCTTCTCTTTGTTGCTGGTGATTTCAATCACTGTTCCTTGGCAGGCGTGCAACATCCCTGGGAAGCCCTCTTCCCTTATTGTCTGGTGGCCGTGCTGAGCATAGGAGTTTTCAGATCACGCATTTCTCTTGGCATAAGAACATTTGTCTGTTCCCCACCACATCAGGTTGCGTTACAGGGAAAATGAACAGTCCTTTCCCATAGAGCACTGATTTCCCCGGGTGCCTTGATCTGGTGCATGCAGGATTTCAGTAATTTATGCTCTTGCATTTTGGACCTCCTGCATCCAGAACTGTTTGTAGTCCCAGCCCAGAGCAAGATGGGACCAAGCTTCAAGCTTTTCAGCTGCTCCTGGTCCTGAGTGCCATCTGCCCCAAGTCATGCTGAAGGGCTGTGGTGGAGGACAGAGCCTGGCCACTGCCTCAGGCTTCTCTGGGGAGCTGTGCAGTCAGAGCTTTCTAAAGGGTGCTTACAGCATGGAGCTGAGAGCAGAGAAACTGCCAGAGAAACCAGCTAAGCTGCTTAGTGGACTGAAGGATGAAGTAGGACATCAAAATTGCTTTCCAAGGATGAGGTATTCTGGATTAATAAAGAGGGGAGGCATGGGACAATGTCCACTTCTCGCTGTTAGGTTTAGCTTGTATGGGAGGAGGAAGGGAAATGACAGAGAGCAGCCAAGAAAACAAGAAGTGCTTATGCGTAGAACAACTTCTCTGGCTCCACTTCCACAAGAAAGATGTTTTTCAATGATGTCCTCAAACCTTTATTTATTCCTCTCAGAGCTAATTTCCCCCATTTCATCTCTCTTAGCTACAAGAACTGGAAATCCCTGGGTGACATGCCTAGGTGAATTCCATTCCCAAAGCCTGGGGCAAGCAGAACCTGTTTCCAGTGGGACAGGGCTACTTTGCAGAGAATGGGATAGTTCACAGCATGGAGGTGGCACATCTCCCTGACCCATCCTCATTATTTCTTTTATCTTTATCAGCAGATCTTCCCCGAAAGCTTTGGGTTTCTTTTCTCACTACCAAAAAAAAAAAAAAAAAAAAAAAACCAAAAAAAAAAACCAACCGCAACCTCTCACTATGAGGTGTTTTGTCTGTTTTTTTAAGAAAAACAGCAGTAAAAAGGGTTTTGTCAGAGAAACACTGTGAAAAATTGTGCTGCTTTGGGGGTTTCACTTGTTTGACTTTTTTTTTTTTTTTTTTGGGGTGTATGGCTTGCAAAAACTCTGTTTTGTTTCAAATTGTCTTGTGTTAGTGAGAAACAGTGTATAAATTTTCCAAATAAATCCTGTCTGCTTTGTTTAAAAGGGGATGAGTCTAGCAGCAGGGCATTTTTGAAGAAAAGCATGTGCTCTGTTTGCGTTACATTTGAGTCTATTATAAATATCTAAGCCTGGAGGACATCAGGATCAAACACTGCTTTTGAAATCAGAAATAAAACCTACAATTAAAAAAAGTCTTCCCCGTTAATGTCTGCCTACTAGTTCTGTATGCATTAACATAGCAGCTTGGGAAGAACTGGAAGCAGGATTTTATCCCTCAATTTTTTATGTGACGATTAAAGTCAGTGTAAAAGTCCCGCTGATCAATAGCGTGGTGTCAGCTGGGAGCTGTCTCTCGTGCCAGCACAGACGCACAGGACTGCCCCGCTAGCGCAGCGTGGAGGGGTTTGATTTTGTGATGATTAAAGAATTTGGTTGTGTTTATGTTTGCACAGGTTAGTACTAAGCCCATGCTGTCCTGAATCAGCAGTGAGGGATCATCTGCATTTCTAATTGAAGTACCTTTGATTGCCTTCAGACTCCTTTAGTGATTGCTTTTTGGGAGTTGCTGTGTTTGCAGAAGCTGCCCTGGAAAAGTCAGCATACTGTGGAGCTGGGGGAGCGGGGGATTTTGGCATTTGCTGTAACAACCAGGTAACCCATAGCTTAGGGAGATGGACCGGAGCTCAGGAAACCTTGCCTCAAGCCTGGCCTTGCAGCGTGACCAAGCACAGCTCTTTGTTTGCTCTTTTTGCTTTCACTTGCAGTTTCCAGAGATGCTTTCACTCCAGCTGCAGGCAGCATCAGCACAAAGGTGTCTTGGCCTCTGGGATACTGTGGGTCCAGCTGACTTGTGTATACACAACTCTGGCTCAAGTCTCTGCACTTCCTCCAGAAATAGAGGCAAGGACTCTTTCTCTCTTTTAGGGAGTACTTAGCTCTTTATGAAAAAAATTTTAGAAGGCCTCACTCTTCATCAGTTCGGTGGGTGAAGGCCTGACTCAGGACTGCGGGGAGAAGTGGACTGAAGTCATTACTGCAAACCAAGCAGGTCGTGCTATTGTTGCAGTATTCCTGTTGCTTCTGATGGTATGCTTCATTCAAAGATGGGAGGTGAGCCCTGGCTTCCAGACTCTTTTGGTAAAACCCTGCTTTGACTTCTCCAAAACTGTGTGCTCCCTGGCAGAGTGACAAAGGCATGGCATCTCACAGGGCTGCTGAGATGGTCCAGATAGCAAGGGAGACTTGGGTTGCACCAGGTCACCTACGTGAGCAATCAGAGTGCTTCTGCTTGAACATCTGAGGGGCAGAGCGGAGGGGAAGTGGCCATAGGAAGGAAATGGAAAAAGTAGTGGATATCCCAAAATGCAGTCCACCTGACCTGTTTTACTGGTAAAGGTGTGTTGCATGCCTGGTAGAATGGGCATTTCTGTAAGGGTACAGCAGCTGTCGCGCCTTTAAACACAGTATGTTTAGAGTCCTTAAAGACTAGCCTTACTGGTCTGAGCACAGTGATTGCTTCCACGGTGCCTTGAGCTGCTGTCACTCCCCAGTGGCAGACAGCCTGTATAACGGAGAGGTGATGATGTCCTGCTGCGCTGGGACTGAGCCCAGCCTTGCTGAGCTCTGTGTTGCTCACCTCCTGGTCCTGCGCCCAGCCGAAGCTCCCAGAGAGCCCAGCTCAATCACTGTTTACCTGGGAGAAGCACTATAAACTCCTGACTTGTTTTGTTTGCTGATTGCTAATACATTTCCAGAATTCAAGGAGGTGGCCAAGCCCCTGTCCTCCTGTGCTGGGGTGTGAGATTCAGCTTGTTGCTGAAGGTCAGTGCTCAGAGCTGTGATGGCCAGAGCTTGGTGTGCACAGAGCCTCAGATGCTTACAATGACCAGCAATCATTTGTCTCACTTGTGGGCCAGGTAGACCCCCCCAGTAACAAAGACTCTGGAGAAGATCATCGATGGGCAGAAGAGGAGTGGGATGGAACAACTCCATTGTTTGTTCTCGTTATTTCCGGTGGAGATGGAGACTGTGTCACGCAGAGTGTGAGGGGTGCAGGGGCAGGATGTGGGAGGAGAAGCCCAGGGTTTGTCTGATGTTTGTAGGCTTCAGAAGTAGATCCAGAAGGGATCAAAGACGGAGCCAGGAGTGAATGGCAGGGAGCGTTTGATCGAGGCGACTGACGCTGGTTGTCTTTATGTGGCATTTGAGACAGTGTGGGCAGTTTGCTCAATTTTTCTCTGTAGACGCTGCTTTGTTTGGAAGGTTGTAGACACATGTCAGCAGTGATGGATAGATTTGTTTGACTTCCTGTCAAATCAATGATTACTCATAGAAATCTCTTTTATTAGTTTATCATAGGAAGTTCTATGTCATTTATCCCAGCGGAGGCTTGGCTAGCTGGTGTCAGTGAGCAGTGCTGGTGAGAGTTATTGCTGGGTTTTATTGTGCTGCTGCTTCTTTTTATTTTTTGACATGATATTTATTTTTGTCTTGGTTTTACAGTACGAAAGGTTTGATCCTCTTTTTTTGCCCCTGACAGCAAGCAGGGTGTTTTGTCTTTTCTTTCCCATCCTGGTCCCTTGGAAATTTGCAGGAATATGCCCTAAGTACCAAGGTCTATCTTCACCCTCTGCTAAAGTCTGACTAGACACTGTCTAGCCGTGCCTTGACATTTTTGAGCTAATGAACGTCTTAATTTCCTAGGTGTCGTAGGAGTTGGAACTAAAGGGTATGAATCAGAGGAAGAGGGGGTTGATAAGTTGGAGGGAAAAGTCGTGGTGATGTATTTCCCGTATCTTCTGCACTTGGTTTTGGTTTGCTTCGTGCTCGAAGAGGAGATGGAGCTCCCTGTCTCTGATGTTTTCATGCTGCATCCCAATGGATGGGCTCTGCTCAGGCAGATGGGCTGGTTTGATCCCTGCAGGCTCTGCCGTGACTGCGGGAGCTTTGGGAGTGGTGGTCCTGGGTCTAAAGCAGAGCTGGCAGTGCTGCCTCCCTGCAGGCCTTCCTTGGCATCGCCGGGTTGCGTCTGTGTTCCCCTGCACACTCAGGGTTTGGGATGGCCTCTCTGCTTACTGCATCACAACCCCGCAGAGCTGACTGACACCCAAAAGGCTGGCTGGGTTATCGAATAAAGTCCCCTCATGTGGGCCTTCAGTTGGAGGAGCTGGAGCACAGCTTTTTGGGCTGTTGTGGATGCAGCAGCTTTGCCGACAAGTTTCCTAATGCTTTTCAAAAATTTTAAGTGGGGATAGGGAGACTTTTCTTCAGGTGTAGCTCGTGCATACAAGAGCTGTGCAAGTAACTGAGGCTTTGGTTATTTGTCCCCATTGAAAAATTCAGGGAGTTGTTTCAGGTCAATCTAAATTATATTTCTGCCATTGTCATTTTAAGTGATCTGGAAAAATGGCTTAGGATCATTGTGGAAAGACAGATTCTTTCAAACAAGTTTCAAAACTAATCTTCAAAAGGATGTTTCTAAATAAAATTTCACTTTGATTTAAAAAAAAAAAATCAAATGAAACATCATCTGGACTGTTCTCAAGTTTTCTCATCTGTAATAGAAATCCAGAGAACTGAGAGTGCATTCTCGATCCGCTTTGTCCAGAGGGAATTCTCCCAGGGCTGAGCTGCTGCTGTGGCTCTTCCCTGCCCTCTCCAGTGGCTGAGCACGTGCAGAGCTGCTCCTGCCAAGCTAACAATGCTGACCTCTGAGTTCAAGTAGGAGAGACTTATGTTTTCAGGTCAAGAGATCCTTGGCTCAGTCCCTGCAGATAAACCAAGCAGCAAGATGACTACACGAGAGCAGAGCTTCACTCCCTGAACATACAGAAATCATTTCAACCACCAGTGAAGCGAAACAGCTGGGAGAATTGAAGTGGATATGATACAGCTACACAGAAACACACTTTGTGTGACTTTGCACACGTTATTGATGCTGGTGTAGGTGTAGCCTGCTTTCCCCCTGTTGGGGCCAAAGGCTTTGGCATGTTTGAGAGATGTGGTTGCCCTGTTACTCCTGGAACTCCTAAGTCAGGCTGGGCCATACTTTGATATGCTAGCCTTTGTCCTTCATGAGGAGAGAAATATCTGGAGTTTCTCCCTGAGAAGTGTCTAGTCACATGGTAGGGAAGGCATTTCTGCGTCTGAGCTGGAGAGTGACTTTGAGCCCTGCTTTAGATTTAAGCTGAATAGTACCGCTGGCTTTAGGTGGGTATCTGCTCATTGAAGCTGGAGCACCAGAGGCAGGTGGCTGCTCCACCAAATGCTTGTCGTGCCTGTGTGCCCCTCAGCTGGAACTGATGCAGTCCCATGTCCCATCTCTGTCCTGTTTGTTTGTCGACCTTGAGCTCTGCACAGCTGGATGTCTGGGATTTGCACCCAGCAAAGCAAACCTTGAGGGAGAACGATGTCCATCTGATGTACTGTGCCATGGTGGTGGCCAGGCTTGGAGTAAATCAAGCTGTGGGGAGAGAGATGGAGTCATTGAAGTCTTCAGTGCAAAGATAAAAGCCTTTTCTTAGATCAAAGGCAGTGGGGGAGAGGTGCATACTTTCTGAAAGCAAATAGCGAACCAAACAACTAGTCTCCAAACGTTAGGCTTGGATTTATCTCTCTTGCTGAGACGAGGGCATATCATATCCCTTCATCAGTAGCTAAACGCTTGCTCAGAAATAGTATCCTGACAAGAGACAGCAATTGCCTGCCTTCTGATGTGTTACTAGAACTCTGTATTGTGAGAAAGCAATAGCCTGTCTCCCTTCCCAATAAAGGAATCTGTTCCTTCTGATGGGAAGTACTACTAGAGACAGAAATCAATTTGCACTGTTATCAGACTTTTCTACCCCGTAGTTAATGGAACCTAACATCTGATTTGATTCTCAGGCAGTGCACAAATTAGTGAGAAGCGCAGGGTGTAGGAGAAGTCACCCGGAGAAGGAGCAGAGGTATGGAGGAATCCTCAGGAGAAGTGCGTAGCGTTTGCTAGCCCAAGGGGGCCCATTAGTTTTGCCAGCACGTAACGCAGAATGCAGTGATTGTTCCAAACAGAAATGATTTAACCTGGAATGAGAGAAACATAACCAAACAGCAACAGTGGAACAATAAAGAAATTCCATCTCTGATCTCTTGTGACCTACGTTCTGCTCAAATGGCTCAGATGTCACCGATACATTATTTTCATGAGTGACTGTAAGTGCATTATGCATGAGTGTGTGGCCACTGGTGAATAAACTGAGAATTCTTCAGGAGAGTATATATAATCTATTTAATTTCATACAGCTGGACTGTGCATTTTTTTTTTTTTGAAGGATGGTTGCTGCTTGGCCAAAGACTGTGATTGTGCCTATGTTAGTTTGGCACAGAAAGGGATTTGTCATGTGGACCCCTGGGGGTATGAGTGGTTGCAGCCCCCAGCAAGAGGCTTTGCTCTTTAGCTCAAGTGGTAGCAGCATGTTTGGCTGTCTATAAATGCTGGGTTTGTTCTTGGTAGTGCACTGGTTCAGGGTGAAGCTGAAGCATGCCCATCTCCAGCTTTTGGCATCTACCAAAGCAGTATGTCAGGTGGTGGCAGTGCTGCTTGCTACTGGAGGGGAAATGGGGAGGTAGATCAGACTTTGCTGTGCCAAGGGTAACCCAGTTTATCTTGCTTATCTGAGAAAGGCTCGGTGTTCTCCTACCGCATTGGTTTGGGAAAGCAAGACGTCCCACAAGCTACACTGGAGGTCAAAAGGCTTCAGAGACAGCCTGAAGCATGCAAGTTTGAATCTCACTTGTGCTGTTCTGTTTTCTGAACATGTTGTAGGACGTTTCTGACTCCTGCCCTGCAAGGCAGCCAAAGCTGTCCATTCTGCAAGTAAAGGTGACAGAGGATGTGTACGCATGGTTTGGGCAGAGCGGGCACTGTTGGCAGTCCTGGCTCTTACTGGTCCATCCATACTTCTTTGCAGAGCCCACCATCCCTCAACCTTACAGAGGTATCCTATCCCAGAACCAACACCCTGCCCTCCAGTGCAGGAGTGGGTGTCCATCCTTCTTGCCTTCTACCTCTCTAAATAAAAATGATTGCTGCATCTGCCATCGTAAGTTTAAGTATCCATCTTGTAGGAGAGGAATTGGTCCCAGGGGACAGGCTCTGTCTGAAGAGCTGTGGCTGTGCCACAAGCACATGAACTCTACAAGGAGCGGGTGGTTGAGAAGTGTCCCTCTGCATTGCTCCGAGGCTTCTCTGTCTTGGAAAGATGAAATAACAAAGCTGTGTGCCCCCAGAAACATGCTGAAAGTCCAGCAGGGCTGGCTCCAGCATCTGAGTGGGTTCATCTCAGGATCCTGCTGCCCCAAGAGGGTTTGGGATGTTGAGGAGACCTGGTGCAAGGCAGGATGACTAGTGTCCAGGTACGCATTGAAGTGTGGAGGATTTAGCAACTGTATTTGCAATGGGCAGCTGTCCAGGGAGGAATAAGGATGGATCAGGCTTCTCCAGAGACAGAATGTAGGTGTTGTAATAATGTGTCAGCTGTGCTGCCTGAGCATGCTTTGAGACCTGGTGAAGGCTGTTTTGCGAATCTAGTCTCTTTATTAGTTCTCCTTAATATCTGGTTGTTGCCCTAGACAAAACCAGTGTCTCCTTTACCCCCTGTTTCTGGACTCTCAGGAGTTTTCCTCCTGAGCCTTTCTCAGGGACCAGCACAGGGTGCACAGATTTCTGTGTCCCTGGGATCTGGGCTTCAGCGTTACTGCCCCCTGGGAGCTCTGGTACATGGTAGGAAGTACCAGCCTGCTCGAAATGAAAGCATGTTTCTTCATTAGGTGAAACAATACATCAGAGGGAAAGGGATTTTAAAACAACAAAAGGCCCACAGGATATTTTACCTCATCTAATCTTACAAGCTGTGTTTGATAGGCTTTTTTTTTTTTTTCTCCTTATAGCTTATGTTCTCCTAGCAAAGCCCGAACTCTAGTCCTGGGCTTTTTTTTCTGCTCTATCCAATTCCTTCTTGCTTGGTCAAAATGCTCTCTGGAAGCACGCAGGCAGTCTCGGGCCAAAAGGCTGTCTAGTGCTGATGGGACAAAAATGTCATATCAAGTGGGTCAGTGTTTGGCTGCAGATCTCAGGGACCACACAATGGCATCAACATTGCTGCGGTTGGTAGCCCCGAGGGAGTGTTTTTCTCCCCACAGAAATTTGTCTAATTTGGTTGTTTGGGTTTGTTTTGAAACTATCTACTGAAGAATGTTCAGGTCAGCAGTTAGTATTGTAGAGGTGTAGGGGGTGTGGTTTTTTCATTATTGCAAACATTGGGGCTGTGGCTTAGGTACAAACAGTCTGTGCTTGACCTGAGTCACAACTGCACTGAGCTGGAGGTTGCAGCCCAGGGACACACGGAGTGGAAGACTGGAGCTGTATTAAAAAAGAAATTTTTCAGTACTGGTCATGATGCTCTTGTTGGCCAGTCCTGCAGAGAAGTCAGAGGGATGCACACAACTGGTCTGTAGGACTTCCAGTTGCCAAGGGACACTGAGGAACATCCAGCCTTGATCTTTTTTCTTTTGGGAGCAGAGATGAGGGGAAGAGGTATATGTTCCTGAATATTCAGTCTCCTCCATCAACTTTAGGTTCCAGTGAATTAGTTTCTGCTCATGAAGCTGGGAGGAAATGAGCAGTGCTATTTCTCCCCTTGCCTGAAAAGTTTTGGCATGCCAAAACTTGGCATCCTGGTTGTGCTGATGTTGCTTCTGAAAAAAACCAGGGAGTTATAAGCAATCAGGGGAGGTATTCTGTAAGCATGTAGAATATTTGCAAAAGCAAAGTTGTATATCATCATAATGTCTAAAAGTGTGAAGCACTGGTGCAGGACACTATCTGGTTGTACTAGCTGTCCCACCAGAGGCTGTACGCCTAAACAGAGCACTGGGATTTGCAACAGTTTGTGCCAAGCAGGGCTCTGAAATAAAAGCTGTGTGACAGGTCCACTTTTCCCATGAAAACCCCAAGGCTGGTGTTGATACCCAGTAGATGCCAGAATTACAGAAGTAAGCAGAGTGCCGTTCTTCAGCAGTTCCTGCTATTTCACAGCAATCTCTTACATTTCAGGTCATTTTATGTTCACTTTGTAGGATAGGAACACAGCAGTAATTAGTGTTGAACAATTTTGCATCTGTATGTTGGAGTCTGCTAGTTGCAAAGGGATGAGCTTCCACTCCTGAGACTCCAGAGTGCTGATCCAGAACAAAGAGCTGTGCCATTCCCATATCATCACAGGAAACAAAACCAGTCCCTTAAAACGCTACGCATCCAGTGTGCAGGGCACCAGCCAAAACTCTGGCTGACCTGAAACAACTCACTTCATCTCTCTTTTCTTTTTCAGCTTTTGTCATATCCATTCTCTTGTACATGCTCTGGGGCAGGAATTTTCTCTTATTATGTATGTACACGCAGAACGACGAGTCTTTGATCTCAGCAGCTGTATCCTGTATTACAGCAGAAAGAGTACTTAATAATAAGAGCAAGAATCCGATTAATAATTTTAAACTTCTATGCGTATGTGTATCTCTAAGACACAGGCAATCCCTGTCTGTTTCCTGAGACAATGTGTTTGGATTGGAAGTGCAAATAGGCCACTTGCCCAGTTTAAAAAGTCCATACCCGACAGGTTCAACACTGGCTATAGCAACTGGGAGGGCATTGTACTCTTTTGTCTTTTTTTTTTTTTTTTCTCTCCAAGGGTTCCTTAAAGCCTACTTAGGACTCTACAGAGTCCTATAGAAACCCATCCCAGCCAGGGCACAAGGTGGATGTGTGGGGACAGGAGTGTTGCTGAGGTGGCACTGTGTTGTCGTGCTGTGGCCTGGTTGCAGGCAGGCTTGCTTGATTTGAGGGGTGTGGATGCTGTGCAAGCTGGGCACGGTCCTGGGAGCCTTGTGTTTTCAGGAGCATAGTCAGAAAAGCCAGTCAGCGCTCTCCCTCATTAGCCTTTGTTGAGCTACATCCCTCCCTACACAGACGAAGGGCTGCTTGGCATGGCCAGAATTGGAGGGGAGAGGGGGCTTTTCCTCACCCTGCCTGTTGAACTGAACACTAAGAGTATTGCATTTTCTCCCAGATTCTTTCAGGAGATGCTTCTTGAGCTCGAGGGTGTTACCTGCTCAGCCTGAATGCCTGCTAAGTTGCTTGTGGAACCCCAGGAACACGTGGCTGGCGTTCTTTGTGAAGGGAATTATCTGCGCCTTGTACTGCTGTTGTTGTAAGTGAGCCTGACACAGCTCATTTTCTCGCTGTGCTTTTGTCTTTTAATTTTGGAGGATGTACTTTTCCTGACAGAATTTCCAATTCAGTTCATTTTCTCTGTCTGCAGTGGGAGGGCAGAAAAAGAGGTGGTTTGAGGGGCTTGCTGCATGTATTATTAATTGTGCTCAGCTCAAGACAGTGGAGTCTTTTTCTGCCTGATACTGCCATTTTCTCATAACTAATACTGGCTGCAGTTTCAAAAGAGGCTTGGCGTTTGAAATTGTATGGATTTCTTCATGATGGTAGTGTTTTTAAAGATAGAAAACGAGGTTCATTCTGTTTCTCTGAAGCTAAAATGGCACAATGTTAGAATCATCAGTCAATTGAACTGTGTGCTGTAGAGCAGTTGATTAATTGAAGTTGCCTACATTTCCTGGGCTGGCTAAAACATCACCCAGAAGATGCTGTGTCAGAACCTGTCCACTTGACATCATTAAATCTGCAGAAGCAGGAAGATGCTTTTGCACATAGATGAACAGGTTTGGGTCATTCCCAGCTCCGTTGATCCTGTTATAAGGCAAGTGTGGTCTTGGATAATCAGCAGTATTTCATGTTGGGGCTTTGTGGTGCTGCGTGTTGATTTCTCAGGGCTGTCAGCTCATGCTCCCACAGAGCTTAAGGTCCCAGGTGGAATGAGTTTTGTGATTTCAGCCTAGTTCCTGATGAACACTGTCTCATAGCAGGGTAAGAGTGCATTTTCAATTCAGTTGAACATTATTCAAGTTTCATGTTAAAGCTGTTTAGGTAAATGAAGCACTTCAGCCCAAAGGATGAGAAAGTCTCCTGACAGCAGTCTTGAGGTGAGAGCGAGTGTCCTGTTTCCGTATGAGCCACATCTGAATGAGGGAAACAACACATTTCTCAGAGGAAGTAACTAACATGTTAGAGTCTCGGAGAGGAGCAGTGGGAGATGGCTCTGTGTTTGATGCACGAGTCTGGTTCCTGCTTTTCCTTCCCCCCCCTCTTCCC
>NW_010129648.1:3977-9791 GCF_000699245.1 Pterocles gutturalis | reverse complement strand
CCCCCAGTGAGATGTTGCAGTGGATCCAGCATCACCCTGCACCTGATGCCGACGGCCCTGCCTGCTGCCTGTCCCGCACCCAGGGCGGTGGGGCACACATTCCCCGCAAAGGGGGGGACCCCCCGGGCCAGCCCTCGCTCCACAGGAATTTCAGGTCCCCCGGAGCGCTGGCACAGACACAGCACCAGGCACCGCGTCCTCAACACAGACTTCTATGGATCCTTACACCAAGAATACATCACCCTCCCCATCGAGCTCCACCACAGCCTTCCTCCTAAGGTCTTCATTGCAATCTCCCCAAGTACCTTTTCATTTCCTCTGCTCAAGGAAATGATGATAGGACTCTTCAGCTTGTCTCAAGCAAGCTGACCAACCATGGCTCCAAAAAAAGGAAGCTCAGAGGGATTTCCAGCAACACTATAAAGGGAGAACAGAATCCACCAACTGCCTGGATGCTCTGGAAAGCAGCACCCAGCATAGGCTGCACCCCTCTGGCTCTCTGTTTGACTTTATGAACCTCCTGCCCCCCACTCCTCTTTTTCTATTTGCTGCTCTCCCCCCTTTTTGACATCCCATCCTTGCAGCTCTCTTATCCCAACTTCTCAGGGACTTCTTCATTTAGAAAGGTTTACAGTTTACACTAGAGAAACAAAAAACAGAAAAGGTTTCCAGTACTGCTCCCCCCACTCTGAGTGGGACTTGGAGCCTGCTATTGGACTTCTGGTCCAACAGAACACCCTCCTTTATGAGTCTGACACCAGGCAGAGCAAAGGAAGCTGTTCTTAGTACCTCAGCACAGACTAAATCTTGGTACCATCAGTCTGTTGGCCAGAAAACAGCTTTATGATCCCCGGGTCCTGCTAGCCTCTTTCTCAAGAGACCCCCTCAAAACAGCACAAGTTATCAAGACACCTTAAAGAAAGAAAAAACAAACAAACCAAAAAAAAAGAAAAACAAACAACACAAAACCCACCCATAATACTGCCCCAAGATTTAGGAAAAAGAGCAAACCTTCAGCCTGCAGAAAATCCACCACCAGTAAGACTCCACGCAGGACAGGACTGAGCATCAGAAGTACCGATCAGCATCCCTCGCTTAGATGCACGCCATGCTACTAGCTACCCCCAAGCAAGGCTTTAAAACTGGAAATACAAATCAGCTTCTACAGAAAAGACTATGTTGAAACAATATGCACTTATAAAATGTATTCTTACCCAAATCTACTTTCTCTATTCGTACAGAATTTGTGATGAAAGTAAGTTTGAGAGGGGAGGAAAAAAAAGCAAAGCTGCAAGGAGACAAATTCTAGGTTAGTTTATAAGAGACATGGTTTCAATCCCAAGGTTCCCAACAGTGACTGAAACAAGTTAGTCTGTACTGGTACATCACACATTTCTCATGAAAATAATGCATTTGTTCAATGTAGGCAAGGCAATGTTTCATATCAGAACTTCTACACTTTCATAGAATCATGAAGGTTGGAAAAGACCTCAAGGATCATCAAGTCCAACTGTCAACCCAACACCACCCAACCCACTCACCCATATCCTGAAGATTTTAACTTTGATTTTAACCACAACCAGCAGCAGTGTACAAGTGAGCAATCCAGCTGGGATGAGATCCTCCCGCAATTCTGCAGAGCTGGCAGCTTGAAAATCCACCTCTTGCTTTCTAAGCCAAGAAAGTTTAGTAGAAATTGGTTCTGAATGAACAGACTTACCACCCCCCCACCCATCAACACCCTTTCCCCCCCCCCCCCCCCACACACACATTTTCAAACACTGTAAAACAACAAGATTTCGGTTCCCAGAGTTAGAGTTTTAAATATAACCAAATACAACCAGACTGCCCCTAAGGAGAAGTCCCTACAGAAAGAACAGAGTACTAATACTACTAAGGAGTGGCTTAAAGTTTTCTTAAAATTAATTCCATAACTGGCAAATCAACACAAGACCATTATCCTAGTCTTTGAGAGGGAACGGAGCTTTGCCAACAAGCTCACAAACCAGCCTCTCAACGCACCCACAAGGGGATGGTGGACATGCCACCCGCCTCGACCCACACACAGAACCCAGCAAAACAAAACTTGGGAATAGCCCATCGAGATGGAGCCAAGCAGCGGAAGTGCCAACAGGCTCCTCCAGCAGTTTTCGGCTGAGTTGAAGCCAGCGTAGCTGCAGGATGTCACCCAGCCACCCCCCCGCCACCACACATCGACTAGAGGCGGTAGAAGGGAAGCACCGAGAGCTCCCAGGCAGCGACCAGAGCAGAAGCTATTCTTTTGTCAGTAGTGTGGTCCTGGAGCAGCTCAAGCCAACCACTGGGCTTAATCGTATCCTCACCATGGCGTTCCATGATACTGCCCAGTTTCCCTTCTGGTGCACTGGAACGCATCTGACCCCCAGCAAAGCCGTCTAAGGAGCACAAATAGCCCAAAGTGATTCATCTTCCACAGGGCAGAGTCCTTAACCAGATCACCGCAGAACAAGCCAAAACCAGTGCCAGCACAAGGAGGAGAAAAGCAGAAGAGCTCTCCACTTACTTTCTCTCCCCACACCAAACCATTCCATCAGAAAGCTGTGACAGAAACCCACACACTAAGTCTCCTGACTGACGATCTCTCATTTATAAACTTACACCATGCAAAGAGGCAGGAAAGGGATTCCAGGGCGAAGGACCACCAACGAGGCTCTGGAGGTTGGAGTGGACACCCAGACCACAACTAGAATTGGCCAAAAAAACCACCAAAGGTGAAGAACCCGTCCAGCAAATGGAGGATCTTGGATCAGAATCTAGGAACCAACACAAAGTTGTGGAGCACCAGAAGTTTTGACATAGATCTGAAGACAGAAGAGGGACTACCAGGACAAGGAGACACACACAACCCTCTTTGCCACGCCAGTCAAACACTGTGTTGGACAGGCAGGACATGTGAGGGCAGGAACAAACACCACGAAACCCTAATTCCTTGTTCCACAGCTTCTTCCAGCAGCGCAGCGATCCTTTCCTGCCCATCCTTCTCCTGGTTCTCCCTCCCGTTAGAGATCCGACTCATGAGCTGAGCCGCATCACCTCTGCTCAGTCGCATTCAAGAGACACAAAGTCCCACGGCAGGTGGGACTCAGCCACCAGGAACACTGGGCACACCCATCTCTTCAAGAAAAAAAAACAACCATGTGAATACTATTAGTGAATAAGGAGTTTATAGATCAAATGCCTTTGCTGGCAGGATAAGAATCCTGAGGAAGGAAGCAGAGGGGCCAAATCCCATGGGAAGCAGGTCAACCAGAGGTTTCCAAAGAGATCCAAGGGAAGAGTTTGAGAGGAACCAAGGACACAGACAAGGAAGGTGAAACTGGGACTTGTTGGAAAAAGGATCCAGTGGCAAAGCAGGGTATGGAGCAGAGCAGCGTGCAAGTATGAGGAAATGTTGGTTGGGTAGCAGAACTCACACTGGAGATACTTCTCTGCCTTCTCTTTTCCATCCCTACAAACACCCTTGCACACCTCCACAAACCTCTGCATCTAAAAGAAGGGACCAGAGACTTTGGAAGGAGACCAGACTCTTTAGTCTCTGCACAACTGTTTCTTCCCCTCAACGACAAAAGCCTTCGCCCCATTGAGCTTATCCCACACCTCCTATTCTCCTCCTCTCATTCCAGCTTTTCTCCCGTTCTGCTTCAGTGGTATTCTTCTAACACACATGAAAATCCTCTGGAAAATCTCTGCGATTAACAGCCCTAGAGCCGAGTTCCCCATCCCTGCTCCTCCTTGTCCAGTCAGTACAGAGCTCCTCCAGCAGTGGAAGTGCAGCTGTCCCTTGGGTACTGGCATGACTGGTGCAATGCACCCTCCTAGGACAACGTGGCTCATGATTACTTAGAGGAGAAAATAGGAAAGAGGTAGAAAAAAAACCAAAGAAAAAAAACCCCAAGCAACCAAAGTCCAATGCTGTACAGTCAACTAGCCAGTAAGCACTGCCCACACACAGAGCCTGCCTCGGCCCCACCGCTGCGTCCCACCCGCTTCAGGACAAGCAGCTGAGGCAAAAGAGAAGTACAGGAGAACTTCAGGAGTGAAAAAAACCAGGGAGGGTAACACAAAGAAGGAAAATGAAGTACAAGAAACAAAGGCACAGGCACCTGTCCAGTGGCTCTGCTTCCAGACAGACACCTCATCTCCAGTTTTAAAAACCGCTACACAAGAGGTTGCTTTCAAAACCTACAACCAAGCCCCAGGATTTCAGGTGTTACTGAGGGCAGGGGAGTAAATGAGAAGTTCAGTAGGAAATTTTGCATCTAGCTCTTTTCCAGTGGTAGCTGGAGAAGCTGATATTGCGGATCAGAATTTCAGCTCTGCTACTGACTCACCCAGTGGGTGATGGTGTAACTGCTCAAGACTTCAGGAATCTGGGCACTTACACAGATTTGGGAAAAAAATACTACATTAAGGTTAAATAATCAAGAGTCAAAAAATAGCAAATTTAAGGCAGAACCCTTTTGTGCAATTAAATGCACTACAGGGGAAGGAAGTCAAGTAGCCCTAGTTCTGGCATTTTCAGATATTATGTACGCAATCTGAAAAATATTTTGCTTTGCTCTAGGAACCCAGGTTTCCTAAAGCCTCTCTCTAACTGAGCAACAGAAGTCATCTGAAGTTACAAGCAGCAGCCCTTAATCTAATCAGGCAAGTGATTAAACCGTGCAAGCCCAACACGAGACGCTTTACCCACTAGCTACAGTTTATCCCACAGTTGCATTCACATACAAGCCTAAACAATCACATCTGGCATTTCTGTTAGAATAATTAGGACAGATATTGTCTTACTATCATCCCTTCTGTAGCAGAGATGGTCTTCGCAACCCTACAGATTAGGAAAATATCCCTAAAACCAAGAAAAATGTCTTTTACCCACCTACCCAAAAAAAAAAAAAATTTCCCAGGTGGTAAAACTACTGCAGCTTTCCCCAAAGCCCACTCCCAGCTCTGGGCTCACACCTGCAGGACCTCCGGCCAGCTCCCTCCTTCCTTACACGGGAGCACATGCACCCCCCTGCCTCCAGCACCGCTGCGGCTGCGCTGCTCTGCCGCGGACACTCCTGCGACCCTCTCCCACGCACAGCCTTCGCTGCCTTTCACCAGGTCACCTTCCCAAAGGCGAGGGAAGTACACTGGCTGGAAAAACAGAAAGAAACTGGAGCAAGATAAGAGGTTAGAGGTGAGGAGCACTCTGGATTACTTCCTTGCATTAATTCCCTCATTTTAAGTAACGGGTTTCCATCACAGGTATTCCTACTTTAAAATACACAAAAGGGTTTTTCTGGAGGTGGAGACTGTGCTGCAGCATTTAACTCTCCTCCACATGCATCTCTGTTCCTGGATTCAATACGGCAAAGCCTGCTCATATTCCGATCTGAGCTCCCCAGCGTGTTACTGAGCACTTCCATCCAGAATTTCACTTGAAAAATGAAAAGCATCTCTCAAAAAAAAAAAAACAAAACCACACAAAAAAAAAAACCAAACCACACCACACCCCACCAAACCAGGAGAAGGGAAGTGTTCACCCTGAATCAAACTCTAGAGCTGGAGATGCTGAGCTTGGTTCTGTCGAGGGTGGGGTGCTCGCATGTACATGTCTGGTCCCACCAGGCGCTGACACGCGCTGGGAGTGAAGCACCGAAGCCCACCCCCAGGGATAGATGCAGCAGAGCCAGCCCACCACAAGCTGGCAAGGTCTCACAAGGAGTCGCAGCCACTGAAGTACCACCCAGGGCGAGGTGCAGAGCCTGCAGACGCGGGGTCAGAGATCCCTGC
>NW_010129647.1:0-1323 GCF_000699245.1 Pterocles gutturalis | reverse complement strand
GGGAAGCACTCAGACTGCTGCAGCCCCGTGTGTTGTGGGCAGCGATTGAGGCACGTGTCAGGATGAACGGTCTGGTGTTTGGAGTGCAGGCAGCGTGGCAGGGACGGTGCTTTGGCATGCTCCTGGGAGGGGAGGCACCCCACCGAAACCACCGGGCTCTGCGGACGCCCCGGTTGGCACAGGCGGCGGGTCGGGGTGCTCATGGTGACCATGCCTTGGGCACGCGTGGGCTGGGTGCCCTCTCGCGTTGCTCTTCCCCCGGACGGCTGTCCTGCGATGTCACTTCTTGCCCAAGGCATTAAGAACAGTAACTGCAGAGGGGTCTGGGGCCAGAGGAGGGTTTCTGCTGACGCTAACAATTGTGCCATGAGGTGGCATGTGTCCCCCTGGGGACTTTGATGGCTCCTGGGAGCAGGGGCCAGCGGCGCACGGGACCGGTGGGACGGGGGGAGGCAGTGGGCTCTGGTGGCTGTCACACAGCTGGGTGGCTCTAACACACGGGGCAGCATTCGAACTGGTGGGTGGCACAAGGACAGCCTCAGCACCCATCAGACTCCTGTTCAGGGACAGTCCATGGGGCAGGGTTGGGGCCGGGAGCGGTGGCACGGAGAGGCTGGTGGGGATGGTCCGTGTGTGGCTCCTGCTGCGGGTCTGCAGGTTCCAGTTAACGGGTATGAGGTGGAGCCGCAGATGTGCAGCAGAGGGGAAGAAAACCTTCTCCTGAAGGGCTTGACCTACCCCAAAGGTGAGAATCCTCTTCGTGGGAAGGAGCAAGTCCTTTGTCTCCTGTTTGCAGAGCTGCAGGAACAAGGAGCACAATGGTGTTAGGGTTTGGGTTTGACTCACCGAGATTACAGTCACGAGGCTTCTGTCTGGTGGCATAAGAACATCCAGAATATCCATTTCCCATATCTGGAAAGCTCTCAGCATCTTCCTGGCAGCAGGCAGCGTGAGTACGCGGTCTTCCGGAGCCTCTCCGGAGGGAGGGCTGGAGGCTGGAGGCGCCTGTGATGGGAGACCCGAGCGGCAGCGTCTCAGGAGTTCCCCTGCGAGCGCGTAGGAGCCTTAAATGCACTTTATTAAATATTCACTTAATCTCCGTGCTTTAATTTCTGCTTAAAAAACACGTCTCCTTCGTGTTGTTTCTTTATTTTTGAACCATACCTTGCCACTAAAGTACGGCACCTGGCCGAGATCTGGCGTCTCTGCTCCCCTTCGCCTCCATCGTGGGGATGCTGATGGGCATTCCCTTTGGCCGGTGTCTCCCCAGAGCCCGCGGGCACCGGGGCCACGGCGCTTGTGGGGGTGTCAGAGGAGCCCTTG
>NW_010129646.1:15607-42425 GCF_000699245.1 Pterocles gutturalis | reverse complement strand
CTCCACAACCTCATGGTCACTGCAACCAACTTCACAGGACAGCTTTAAGCTTCATACCTTTTCTTTATCAAGGAAGTTGTTCTGTTACAATAATTCTTTCTGTCTTTCAAACAACAATTTCCAGGGTTGGTGTTTTGTGTGAATCATCTTTCAGACACAAGTTGTTGGTTTGTTGCCAGTTCCATGAAGGAGCTTATGTATAAAATAACATTCATCTGCAGTATGGAGTAACTTGTGAAGCACATACCTAATCACGTGCTTCACTTAGGGTTTATCTACAGAAAAGTTGTAATCAAACATGAATCATCACTTCTAGAAAAGTTTTTAGTTACCTCATTATTCTTGCATGGCTTTCGTATTTAACCAGGTATACTCTTGAAACTACTAATTAAACTGAAAAGGAAGACTTTTTCTCAGATCTCCATTTTTCAGCTCTAGTCATAATACGTCCTCATGGGATAGTGCAGACTTTTTTTTCTCTTCTGTGTAAAAGAATCAACCATATATTTACAGATAAACATGTTTTTGGAGTTTTCAAGCGCTTTCTAGGAAACTTCGTTTTAAAAACATCCCCCAGTTTATGCAGTTATTTATTAAAGAACACAGGTAATGTGTATAAGTGCATTAAGTAACACCCTTCCGCCCCACAAAGAAAAAAAGATCAGAGGAGGGGTATTCCAAAGCATGATACTTTGTCATAAAATCACAAATGAAGGGGTGGGTCCTCTGCTGTGCCCTTGCCTTGGAAAATATTAGTGCTGCTGAGCCATTTGGGGAATGTAACTCCACCAGGAGAAACACTAGTGAGAGCATCCTCTCATGGAGACCATGCTTCTTCCCCCTTTTCCTGCTGCCCTTCTACCCTGTGCGGGGAGCTGATGAGGGTCTTACTGGCTCTTACTCTCAAGACTTGTTTCTTAGAGGTCAAAATGTTGACCTTGTCTGTTTGCCTGAAAGTGAATAAATAGTGAGTGCAGCTATTGAGAAACAAGGGTGGTATTTTTCTTCTACCTAATACTTCTGCCCTAGCTTCTCTGTGTATCTTTTGTCCTACGCGCTCATGATTCTTCTCATCCTTACACATCATCTTTACAGCACAGTCAGCCTTCATTCCTTGCCTTCTCTCAGTTAACTAGTAGAGAAATCTCCCATGTTTTTCCTAGATGGTTGTCAACACATCAAACTTCAGTTTCTTACTTTTTTTTCCCCTGAAGTCCTCCTTGCTAATGTGTTTGTTGTGGCTCCTTCTTACGTACTGGAGACTGGACTGCCAGAATTCTCAGCAACATCTGTGTTAAATAAGCTTCCAACTTAGATGAAATAGCAACAAAGCTGAGATATCTCTGTTAAAGACAGATAAAGTACTGTAACCCACCATGAAGATTACTGTTGAAGATAAAACAATATGTGTGAGGCAGTAGTAAGAAATGAAGATCAGTGAACTCAATCTGTTTAATATCCTCAAAAAATGCAAAATTTTTGAGCAAAGCTCAAGTGCTCAAAACCACTTAGTAGGTGTATCAGTCAACAGATTGAATTTTGAATGTAACTTCTGTGTTCTAATGTATCCTGCTAGGTATTTTTGAGGACTGAGAGTGAATTAAATTTTTGCAACTGTTATGTGTAAAACTGCTCTGAAGCAGTAAAACTGTTTTCTCCAAGGGATTTCATTTCCCTCTATGCTTTTATTTTTAATTTTAGTAGTAATAGTAGTAGTGGTCAAGAAACGCCGACTGACAAAGCCCTAGTTGGAATCACATCAGATGTCAGATGACACGTGGTATTGCTGAACGGTGTGTTTGCCACTGATGTTTGTCTCACAGTCTCGAGTCAGTGACATTGCAGCCTCTTTGTATAGCTGAGAGGTTCCGGGAGCAAAGCATGTTACAGGCACAAGACAGTTAAGGGTGTCAGTCACTGAGGTGCTCAACTCTTGCATCTCCTGCTGAGCTCAGTAGAGTTTGCAAGTGTTGTGCTCCTGGAAAAGAAGATACCAGGCCCTGAGCAAATAAGTAGAAAGTGATACCTCAATGATGTTAATGCTTCAGCGTTTCTTTCCTTTAAAATTATTTAACCTGAATATTACACCACCATGGTGGTTTTAAAAAAAAAAAAAAAAAAAACCACAACTTTGTCAATGGTTTCTTTAGACTTGGTATTATCTTTGTACTTTGGCATGAACAGTAGTCTAACAAAGCATGCAATAGAATGGGAAGTGTTTTGGAATTAAAAGTATTACTTCATTGCAATGAGAAGAAGTTTCAAGGTAATCTCTTCTGAAACAGTAGTGTGCTGATTTTTGGTTTTAATGGAAACTTTATTTCCTTTAAATGCTTTAAAATCCAGAGAAGCAACTTTAGTTAAGCTGTTTTAGTTCTAACATTCTTGAATGTCAGAATTCTGCACCGTAACCTTACACTGCTCTTGCAAATGCATTTGTCTGACTTTTGCTGTAAAATCTGGTTTGAGCTTGTGGGGACTGGGGGATTAACTTATAATATTGGCACAAGTGCATTCTTCTGGAATATACTTAAAAACTTACAAAATATCATTGTCTTTGTGGAGATTATGGAATTAAATGTTTCTGGTCATCTGATGACCTTTATGTTTTTAACTGTTCAATTGATTGATTGCAGCTGAACTGGGAGAATGTGAGCACCCAGAGCACACACCAGAACTCGTGTCTGAATTCAGGTTTGCACCAAACCAGACTGAAGCAATGGAATTTGACATTTTTCAGAAATGGAAGGAGTGCAGGTAAGGTACCTGTGTGGGAGTGGTGTCTCTAGTGACAGGAGGTTTTCTTCTCTTCCAATGTCAAGTATGTCCACAGGAACCCCTTCAACAGATGTGAAACGGTGATTGTTTGTCATTTGCGAAGCACTGTAAATAGACTTTGAGCCCTTCCCTTCTCTAGAAATGGCAAGCGGTAATTTAGGGAAGTTTGGTGGGGTGAATTTTAATTTATTTAAATTTACGTTTTTTAGATTATTTCATGGTAGTTTAAGCAGTTAGATCTTTTTCCTGTTTATGTTGGAAATCCTTTCACACATCCACATGTAAAGTTTTGTGTTCATGGTAGTAGGGTAGTAGCAAGCTCTTTTTCCTGTCTTTTGTTAATAAATATGGTACATTTTGGTGATGCTGTCTTACCTGAACTTTAATCCTTATTGGCAATGTTAGACCTTTTTCAATTTTCATCCCTCTGATTTGTTTTCATTTGGAGGGAAGAGGGTAAAAACAGAAGCTAGACTTGAAATACCATTTAGTGTCGTTAAGATTGAGGACCCAAAGAGTATGGGAATGAATTTTAAAACATTTAAAATGGACAAAAATTTTGTTCCATAAAGTATAAATAAATTTTGTATTCTTAGGGGAAAGAGCCCGGCGCAGGCTGAATTGTGCTACTTGAACAAAGCTAAATGGCTAGAAATGTATGGTGTAGATATGCATGTAGTTAAGGTAAGATCCATATGATACTTGATTTTATTGATGTGGGGTCCCTGCCCTGGTGTGAGCCAGGCCCTCTGGGGCATCCTTGTTGTGGTGTAGGTTGCCCTGCAGGCTGTGGTCCCTCAGATTCCTCCCTCCTGCGGGGCTCCTCCCAAGAGTGCATCTCCAGCCATGTCCCCCACAGTGTCCCTTTCCATGTGGCTTTTCCCACATCCCTCAATTTTTTCCTTTTGTGTCACCTTCCCCTAGCAGCTACTGCTTGCTCTTAAACACATGTGAGCTGAGGTGTGGGCTTCTCTGGCTGCGGTGTTGGTGCGGGGCCACTTCCACGGGCATCAGAGCCATCTGGGACAGCACATGGCCTCCTCCCACATACGGCACCCTGCAGCCTCCTGCTGCCAAAACCTGCCAGTTTGCACCCAATACAGATGTGTGTTATTCTGCTCTGTAATGTTAAAAAATATGCAAAGCTTATTGTTTAGTTTAAAACCTATGGATTTTGACATACTGCTGTAGTAATACTCCTAATGGCATATTGATTATTGATTCTGTGCTTGCTTTCAGGGAAGAGATGGTTGTGAGTATGCTCTTGGACTGACACCAACTGGCATATTAATCTTTGAAGGAGCCAACAAAATAGGCTTATTCTTTTGGTAATCTGTTTTTGTGTTATATTTCTTTCTGTTAAAATGCTGAAATCTTTCTCCTTTACATAACTGGATCTTATATTTTGTAATGTAGATCGAAATTACAAGGTTAGAACATCAAGGTTAAATCTGAAGGTAAATTGACCTGGTTAGAAGTACCACTCTCAACTGTGAAATATTTGTCAAAAAATAGTCACATTTCCATGAAACCGTACTTTTTATTGCAACTCCTGAAGTGTTCCAGCATTACAAATTCCTCATACGTTTTGGGGGATGGTCCTAGATTACAAAATGCCATTTTTTTCCATTAATTTTCTCTTTGATTCTTGTGTTTAGGCCCAAAATCACAAAAATGGACTTTAAAAAGAGCAAGCTAACACTTGTGGTTGTAGAAGATGATGAACAGGTAACTTTCTTCCCTTACTTGGGCCTGATCCAACAAAGTGCAGTGTGTGCTCTGGCTGGTAAGAACACAAGGGATGCTCAGCACACTGTTGGCCCAGGCTGTATTTCTCCTACCAAGGATAGTAACTAATATCATGCATGCCAACTTCCAAAGCTTTTGTTTCTGCATTTAGGGCAGAGAGCAAGAGCACACATTTGTTTTCCGGTTAGACAGTGCCAAAACGTGCAAGCATTTGTGGAAGTGCGCCGTGGAGCACCATGCTTTCTTCAGATTGCGAGCTCCAGCAAATAGTAAATCTAGTAGATCTGACTTCATAAGGCTGGGATCACGCTTCAGATTCAGGTATTTAGTGAAGTAACAGCAATATATTTGTGTTTATACAAAGGAGCAAGTACAACACCCAGCAAAAGGCCGTAGTTAACTTGGTCTATTTCTGCATTTAAGTGGACGGACAGAGTATCAAGCAACACATGGGACAAGATTGCGCAGAACTAGTACATTTGAAAGAAGGCCCAGCAAGCGAT
Source organism: Pterocles gutturalis (assembly GCF_000699245.1). NCBI lineage: Eukaryota > Metazoa > Chordata > Aves > Pterocliformes > Pteroclidae > Pterocles > Pterocles gutturalis. The sequence goes on along the minus strand of NW_010129646.1, from coordinate 37,395 downwards.
ATCCTTCTCGAAGGCATTCAACTTTTAAGGGTAAGCATTTGTACATGTGTTCACTGAACCTGTCATGCAGGTATCCTGTTAACTCGTATAAATGCCATATTACAACAGTAAAATCTGTATCATGGTATAAAAAGAAAAACATGTCAGACCACCTAAAAATTAGAGTATACATGGTTTTTTTTTTTCTCCATAGTCAGTCCATTATTCATGTCTACCATTTTTAATCTGTCTGTACTTAATTTTTCCATCCCCCATCTATGGAGAAGGAGTTACCTATGGTTTCTTTTGTTGCTGTGTTGAGGAGGAAAGAAAAGTTGCAACAAATTAAATGAGGGAAAACATGTAATATTTTCTTTGAAGAAGTACATTTGTTATGTAGAGTGGAACAGTGTCCAAAAGCATCACTGACTTGCTTATCTAGCCAGCCAGTTTTAGGGTTATTGAGCAGTCTCGTTTTGTTGTTGGTGTTTTCCTAACTGTAATGGCACAAAATTCACCTATCCTGGCTCTGACCTTAACTAGCTTTCTCTGGGAGTTGAGATGTGCTGAATTTGAATGGAATGACAAGGAATAGATTTCCCTTACGGTTTTCTTGTCCTTCAAAACTTAAGATGAGTTTTTTATCCTTGTAGAAAAACCTAGGAAGAAGCACTGCAAGCCAACCCCCTCTAAGTTCTCTGTTACTTGAGGCTGGAGATGTAGTTGCTCTATGGAGCAGGGTGAGCTGACATTCCCTTAGGACATCTTTGCACTCCTTTGCGTTCCTAGAATATGAACCTCAGTTCCATGAAAAGTCGTTGTGGTATTATGGGGACACTTTTGTTTCTCATGTACAATGGAGGGATAAGGGTAGCAAGCATGTATGCTTTCTAGAGGCTCTAAACACCTCCAATTCTGATTTCCAAGGAGCTCAATGGTATTGACCTGGAAGCTACAGCAAGGTGGGAAAAGTAGTTTTCTGGTTGTGCGGAACTCACTCTGCTAGAAGTCCTTCTTTTGTGACATTTGGGAATAATATTCATCTGCTCTCATCTTTGATGGGCTTTGACTCTTGCAGAAACAGAGGGAGGTTCGTGTCCACCTCCTCCTTCACGTACTCACACAGGAGTGCTAGAAAGCATAGGGCTGCACTTGTGATTGTGACACATTTGTGCAAGTATGTCTGTATGAGGATTCACTTAAGCTGCAGCGTAACATCCTAATCACAATAGCTGCAAAATGACTGATATTTCACATCTTAAGGCTTTTTCACCTGTCTTAAGGTTTTTTGTTTGTTTCTTTTTAAGCCAACAATCCTGTGAAAGCAGCACCACTGTGGTAAGTGACTGCACAAGTTCTCTCTACCTCAGTTGCTGTTGTCGGGCAAAAAGGATTCTGAAGACTATTTGTGCATCGGGATTTTTTGAAACAGATTTTCTGGTGTGGGATGAATTGCTTTGGGATCTCTCATTGTACAGCACCAGATTCTTTTTGGGGACTGCCTATGAGACTTTAAGTCCTTCCTTTTTTTTCTTCTTGTGTTTGAGATCAGACTAAAATAAAACATATTTCCTTTCTGTTCATTGCTGTTATGCTAACTTACCTAGCAATATTTATTCCTGTTTCATAAAGGTAAAAATAAGAAAAAAATTTTCACCCTTTTTTCTTGTACTCTAGTTGCTGGGGTGTATATCTTGAATAAAGTATTGATGTCCTCAAGAATATTAATTTTACTTCACTGTAATACTTTTCTGAAGAGTAGAAATCTGAACTATAGGAAGTTGCAACATAGGTGTATTGATTACATACAAACTGATTTTTTTTCTCCCTCAGTGCTAAAAATACTCCTGAAGTCCATAACTACCAGGTAAGAGCATAATAGTTGTTGGGAAGAATATTGTCATTTTCTTATTTAGTGGCAAATATGTTTGCTCTCTATAATTAGTTCAGCTCTTTTGCTCCCCTTTCCTTACTCTCAAGTGATATTCTCTGATGTGGTTCAGAAATAAACAGCGTCACATTGAGTGTTAAGGGGAAAGTGGAGGGACTCTTCTCTCTTTCTTCCCCTGTGTTCTTGGATGTTCTGCAAGCTGAATACACTCCATTTGCCACCCTTTCCCTTCCCTTTCCTTTCAGTGAAATCACAGGTTAAAACATCCGGGACTATGAATATGATGGACCCCAGGAGACTGCTCTGTGAGCAAGCTTTTGTCCAGAGCAGCCTCCCACATTGGACAATCTGTGACAACAAGTTCAAAGTTGCAATTGTCTCCCCCATCACAACACTCAAGGTGTTCATTGCTGGTCAAATGTTGTGTTTTTGGTTTGGGTTTTTTTTTTTTTGTGTGTAGGGGTTTTGTTTTGTTTTGTTTTAAAAACAAACTCATTCATACGCTTACGCTTCAGGGAAAACCTTACCTGGTTTTCGTCTGTGACGCTAGCCATCAGTGCTACTGAGAAAGCAAGCTGTGCTTTCATCCAGACTGACTGGGTGGCTGAGAACTTAGTCTTAACACTTGTTTTTATTAAAAGCCTCACTAGTGATTGTTTCACTGTTTCTGCTCAAGATCTCAGATGTGAGAGAGAAGTGCTGTCACCAAAGATAGGTGACCTTCTGAAGACTGCTATTATAATAGTAACCTTTCTCACTCTCCACCTTTGATTAAAGCTGACATTCTTTTGATGTGCTTTCCATAAGAAGCACTAGATGTGCCAGGTTGTCTCTCAAACAGAAAAGCAATTTTCTTTGCATTTTCCCATGAGTGTGTCCTAACAAGCACGCTCATCACATGTTTATGCTCAGTGGCATGGGAGAGAAGGTCTGAAACAGTGGGGTTTCTAGGGCTCACAGGGAGCATGTTGCTCATGGCCCCAGGAAAATTAGAAAGTTAATAGGGAGTTTTCATATTATTTCATTAACCAGGTTCAATGTTTTCACTTGCAGCCACAGTATCATCCTAATATACATCCTGCTCAGGCACACTGGCATCCACATACACCTCTGAATGTAAGGTAAGCAATCTACTTTGTGAAAAAGATGATTACTTCTTTCTTTATCTTAATCTGTTGGCATGAAGCTTTGGTGGACATATTGGGCAATTTTCTGCACATGAAGAGCAAACAGAAGTTAGAAATCTGTGATGTAGAGGCAGTATTAAATAACTTCTACTTAGATTTTGCTTTGTAATGTCCTAGTCTCCTTGATAAAATTTTTTGGGGGTTGCTTTTTAATTCAGAATCTGAAATACAACTTTAGTGTATTTCTGTATGGAGTATGTTGGATGGGAAGATGCTCAGTAGCTTCAATAGAAATAATTGCAATTAGATCAGTATTTAATCTCCTAAGACAAAGAAGAAACTAATTTTAGGGTAAAGTTAAGTTATGATTGAACAGATTCTTGTATTGCAGCACTTTCTCCATATCTTGCAAAAACTTATATGGAAAAATAACATGAACTTGGAACAATGTATTGGGCACTTTACAGATAATTAGTGAAGTTATAACCTGAGTTTTTGAGAACTGTTTCACAAAAATATTCCTGTATGTGCTTATAACTAGTAATGAGAGAAATTGCGTGAAACTAAATTTTGGAAGAAATTCAGTCCTAGGTTAGAACCAACTTGGTGGAATGCACAGTGTAGGCATGCACCTGCTGGTAGATACGTGTCTGCATATATACATGATAAAAATCAGCTGCTATTTTATCCTAATAAAAAGTAACCTTTTTAGGTTACTCCATTTTTTAGACAAATAATTACTGTCTTGACTGAAAAATACCTATTTATGTTACATTTTTATCTCTATATTCTTACGTCAGGATAGGTAGACTTTATTCTTAGTATAGTCAGGCTCTGGAGATGAGGCTGAGCTTAAAAAGGATGAAAAGGCAATTTGGTCCAAGTTTGAGTCTTGAGAATGCATGAAAAAGTCTAATATGTTATTAGAATTACTAGGCAGAGGAGCAGACATGCTCGTTGTCATCTCAAAATTCCTAGCATACAGTGGTAAAGCAGATACTAACTTTATGCTAGAAACAGAAGACTTTAAATTGGGTAATTAACTTTGCCTGTACTTCATGTTCAAGATTCTTCCTGGTTTTAGGGTTTACATGTCCATTTAATTGTGTGTGATTTAAAATGTACAATTTCACATTATTAAAGGGTGATTGCTGAGAGAGGTTAATGATTTTATAAATCATTTGAGGTTTTGTTTACATTTTTCTGTATATTTCTTCACTTATGATACTAGTCTGTAACGTTTTAAAGCCAAATAGTTCACCCTGGAGCAGAGCAATATTGAAATAAGCACAATATTGTATTGTAATGTGTGTAAAGAACCTCCCCCTTCAGCCCCTCCACTGCGTGGGCAAAGATTAAGGTCAGTGAAATATGAACAGTGGCTTTTTTTATAGCTAAGCTATAGCTTTTGTAAGGCTAAAAAACATGCTTAAAAGCTCACTCATGCAAGCTCAGTAGAAAAGGTGCTCAGAATTATTGTCCCAGTCAGGTAGAAGCATTGAAATGTGTGGTTAAAGTGGAAGCTTCAAGTTATTTGAACTTGGAGTCAAAGTGGGAGAGTGGGTAGCTTGATTTGAGAAAGCTTAGTCCATCTGACTGTGAACTTGAGAACAAATCGCAGATGCATGAAATTCTTTCTGCTGGGCATGCAAGTCTAGAACGGGCCAAGGGCTGAAATGAGACTACCTGTGCAATAGATATTATATATGGGGGTTTTTTGATGAATAATTTGTGAAATAATATGTGGAATTGTGTCTCAGTCTTCATAGTAAAGTCCTTTCATTGGAATTATTTGTTTGTAATTAACTGAATGTTCAGTCTTCTGAGAAAATTAATTCCAGTTAGCAGTTGTCATTATATAACTTTAGAGTATCTACCAAAAAGGTAAAATTTCTGACAGCATGAAAAGAATTACCAAAATAAAAAGTACATCTTCAGTTTGGTAATAAGTGAATATTAAATATTGTGGTTTCCTCCACAGTGTCCCATCCGTCCCCCCCACCACTCCCTCCAGTGATTCAGGAGACATTGTAGGAGAGCTTGAGTTTAATATCTCTAAGCAGCAATAAGTGATGAACAAACAAGGAAAAAACATTTTTCTTATTAGTATTTTTGGAAGTTTCACTACCTAGTCACAGAGAAATACCTGTACTAACTATAGGCTCTAGGTGTTCAGCTTAACAAAATGCAGCTATGTAATTTACAGGCTGCTTCACTGTAATTAACTGTAACAGCGCCGAACAAATGGCAATATTTACAGAAAAACACTTTTCATTCTTAATAGGATTGCCGCTCTTAATTTTTTAGACCTAAAGGATATATTTTCCTGAGCTCAGCTTTTTGCTTCATGTGGTTTATATTACTTGTTTGTTGTAGGCATTTAGTTTTCCTGTAGCCTCTTCCTCCCTCCCCGCCATCCCTTCTGGGATTCAGGAGAGTTGATGCATGACATTTGCCTGTAACACTTGAAAACAGAGATGGTTTTTAATGACTGAGCTCTGATTCAATGCCTTTTGAAATCAGCTAAAAGATTCCCAGTTGCTTCAGTGGCTTCTGCATCAGACCTGTAGGTCTGTCACCATTTCTTTCCCTTACTGATAGCTGTCGGCCACACCAAATGCATGCTTAGCACTTGCAGGATGTTACTGTGTAGCACTCATAAGTTTACTTCCATCTCTCACTAACCAATAACTGTGCAAATGGTACAGGCCACCCTATCATGATGACAGGCCATATTGGAAACCCCCCACAAGTGGAGAGGACAGCAATTTACGATATATCCAGGAACAGAACCAGAAGAATTTAGGAGGAGTCCAAAGTATGGTGTACCAAGATAAACTCATGACGACTCTCTGAAAAACAGTCATCTTCATTTCACCTGCCATCTTAGACGATCATTGCATTCCATGGTCCTTGTCTGTCTGCAGTATGTTCAAAGTATATTGTGCATAAAGTGTGTGTCTTTGTATGTACATCCATCCTTGTTTAGTGTTCATGGACATTCTTGGGAAAAGTATTTTCCAAATCTTTGTAAAAAATCTTGAAAAACCTTTTGTGAAAGCTGGTGAGAATTTTCAGTGCCCCAAGACCATAAATTTCTGGGGATTTACATTCTGCCGTACTTACGTGACCCCTCTGCCTGCTGTTGAAGATCAGCCATTTGTGCCTTAGTTATTTTTATTATCTTGTTTCTTTTGAGTCAAATTAATAGATGAAGTTTGAGAAACTTTGTTTTTTATTTGACATGCAAATAGGAGATTGGAGGGAGGAAAAACCAGAATTCACACTGGCAATCAAAATGGCTTGCGGACCACCAACAAAGGGATCCTACTGAGTTAGTCATGGGTGTCATTTGTTTTTAAGTTTTGTGTTCTGCAGCAAAAATACAGGTGCTTGCCTAACTTTGAAATTTTTTTAACACTACAAGAAGCTTTGAGTATGTGTATTCCTTTTTTGACATACTGATCATATTGATGGCATCCCCAAAAACCATATCTGCTGCTATAAAGGCAAGAATGTTAAAAATTAATCCTTGCTAAAAGGGTGCTGCTGTCGTCTTTTTTTTAATGTGATTATGGAAGTGAACTATACAATCACATAAAACTACCTACTGGTAACTTTTCTCTGAGTGGATTCAAAAACACAGCTCATGATTGGTAACTACAAGATGAGGACAATCCAGTGAAATAGCTCTATTTTTTTAAGTTAGACATTTGCAAAGTTGAATGTGTATTTTACAAACCTAGGTCTTCAAATAGGTTTGGCTGATATTTTGATCACTTGCTGATTTTTTTTTTATTTTTTTTTTTAATACTGGAAATCATAGTGCCATCTTCACTCATGCATTTGTTTTAATTAGGCCTTACATCTGTGGTCTCTCTGAAGTTCTTGCAATGAATGAATCTTAATTTGGGATATTTAAAAAATGAAGTAGTTTTAAACTTGATTTTGATAAATACACATTTATAAACAGCTATAACCATGAATTTTTTCAGAGCAAATTTGATAGTGTATAACTTTTTGTGAAATATATTTGTTTACAAATGCTATCTTTTAATATTTGTTTTGATCTTTCCTGTATGTGCTAAGTATAAATAAAAATGTTCAATCTTCTTATTCTGGTTATGATGCATTATTTATTTTTGAAAGTTTTTGGGGAAGGGTGGATAGATATGATGCACTTTATACTTGTACGTGTTTTGCCCTAGAATGCTATGCTGGATCAGTGTTTTCAGTGCGGTCTGTAGAAGAGGGAAAGCAATAAAGCAGTTGTGCAGTAAGATGTGAAAATCACAGAGGCTAACTTCAGTTTCCCCAGGCTAGTCTTCCTCTGTTTCAGCATCATTTTGAGGGGAAAGAAAGAAAGAGAAACTTTGTTGGGCCATTGGAACAAGAGCCTAGTTTATCTGCTGCTCTGAATGCCCTCTGGAGGAGGTTTGTTTTTTTTAATACTCACGTTAAAGTGGAGCGTTGTTGCTTCAAGATTCACACACCCACATTCATAATACAGTATTGTTCTTGTCGTATAACTTCATTGGCTTCTGTGTGGTTTGTTGTCAGTGTTCCTCCTCATCATCTGTTGTCTGTGGTTTGGTTTATTGCTGAAGGTGCACTGAATGAGGGATCTTCCTGACAGATCGCAAGAAAAGACAGCACAAGGCCTAACCAGTCCTTAAGTGTTCAAATGCCTCGTGCAGGAGGTCTGCACATGGCTGAAGAACAGAACTGTGGGATGTGTGGATTCTGCAGTTTTTGTGTGTCACCTCAAGGGAAGTGCTTGTGATGCTGCTTCTCTGGAGAAGGAGCTCACGCACTCTGCACTCCCCTTTCACTTTTTCATCCCACATCCTCCTTGCTGTCTGCAGAAATCTGTACCAGAAAAGTCACCGAGCAATCAGATAGGTAAGAAGAGATCAATTTCTCTGTCCTTCCTTGCTCTAGTCTTGGCTTCTTGTAGCAAATGGGCTGGGATGTGGCTGGGAAGAGAGAGCATTTCTGCCTGTTTCCTCTCTGACCTCTGGCATTGCTCTGCCTGACCTGTGCAGCTTACATCACCTGAACGAAGGTGGATGTGGGTAGTATCCGTCTGAACAGGGTAGTACAAATAAATTGCTTTAAATTTAAAAGCACATTGGATTTTTTTCTTAAAATTGGCGCAATCGTTACTTACAAAGTGTTGGTTTTAACAATTTACTAGTACAGGCCATGTGATGTTAGGAATGCAGTTTTGTGTTTGGAGCAACACAAAACACTGGAGGTGAAAACCAAATTACATGGGGAGAGAGGAGAAAGGTGGAAAATGCTTGGTTAACTTACCTGTTAAATGTAGTAGCACCTTTTGTTTAAAAATAAAATATTGGGAAAGGTCTGGCAATATAAATCTATGCTACATCCGAGATTCATGCTGCTACAGGAAGCCACTGGTATTTTATAGATGCCCAAACTCAATACAGGGACTTGATAGCCCTGGTATATGAGTGTTTGTACATTGTGTTGAATTATTTTAAGTAGGAGTCCCTCATGAGGAAATGCTACACAATTTTTACCAAAGAGCATGTTATACGACCATTCTAGCTACAGAGAAATCAACACATTTTGAATGTGTTCTAAATATACAGGGAAGTTATTTAAAAAGAAAAGCCTTGCAAACTGCCTGAAGAAAGTACCACCTTCTGAATCCAAATGAAGTGTGTTCTCAGGGGTACATGTTGAACTCTGTGTGCAAACTTTCCCCATCCCATTCTGAAGTCTGTTCATTGTGCAAGTCTAAAATCTTTTTACAAGTCAAGCATATGCTTAGAAACTCTTCTGTTAATCTCATTACAGGTGATAAACACTATCCTCACATCAATTTCGGGGAGGCAAGGGGTGGTATGTGTGAGTACAGTGATAGGCATATGAGAAATTACACTGATCTCAGGTCCTGTGTGTAATTGGCTGCTTCCACACACTGCAGAATTGCTTGATAACATCTTGGCTGAGGGTATGTTCTGATCATCTCTCTGCATACCTTCTTCCTGCGTTTAATAAAGCTGGAAACCAGTTCTTCCCCAGTAGAGCTCAGCCCTGGCTTTCCTCTCTGTGTATTCTGATTTTCTGCGAGGTTACTTTTGCCCTGTAGTAATTCTGTAATCCTGCATCCTGTCCCCCAGGAACTGGTGGAGGAATCGAAAAGCTGGCGATACCACATCTGTATCTTGGGCTGAAATATATTGCTCTTCAGCCCCAGCCAGGCCCTGGCATGCAAACTAATGACTAATATTGAATATTGAAATATGATACTGTAATACAATACTGAAATTGTTGGAGCTTCTGGTATATTGTTTTAGTGTGGTCTTTTTCTTTAAACTTTCGTTTTCAGCTGTATATCTCTAGCTGATGTGAGTCACCGGCAAAGTGAACAAAGGGATCGGGTTTTGTAATGCATTTCCAAAGCTGGCAGTCAGGGGTTTGCACACTTAAGGAAAAGAATGGACAAGTCCTTCCAGATCCTTTTATCAGTGAACCTATGTGCAAATTGACTGAAAGGAGGATTGCTTCCTCATGTTGTGGATGGCAACAAAGCGTATATTATGGCCCTGTGATGTAAAATGTCATTTTTCCTTCCTTCTGGATGAATGTTGCAGAACACGTCTCTTCAGCCTGCAAAAGAAAGGGTGTTAGAGCTTGCAAGTAGTTTTGAAAATGGAATTTCATCTGTTGGCAAGGAATGAGCTGGGGAATGTCTAAGATGGGGGAAAAATTAGTGTATCGTTGCTTCTCAGGCATCAAAGTTGGCTAGGTAGAGACCTCTGAGGGGGAGGAGGAAGACCATTCAGCACCACAATCGTCTGTGCTCAGAGCAGGTTTTCCACAAGTCGTTCTGGTTTATGTATCAAACAGGCAGGCTACTACTACCTAGCTTGAAGGAGAGAAGTTTCAACACACATCCATCTAACTTGACACACCAGGTTGCTGGAAAGACTGTTGATGATGAGTGGTTTTCCTCTTACCCTACAAAGGAGAACCAAGGAAAGCAAGGCTGTAGGGCATCACTGTCATTGCAGCATTGCTGCATAATGGCAGCCAAAGAGACTGTTTGAGCCGGAGCTGCTACAGACCAGCTGGCATTAACATACATAAAATAGGAACTGTGTTTGTTGAAATTGATCTCAGACTGTGTATGTTGTGCTTTGAAAAGGGACTGATCCACCAGGACACTAGCTTCTTTTGTTAGGTCTATGCTAACCAAGAATCTCCTTTGAGAGCCAGCTTGAACTAACGCTCGGCTGGTTGAGCCTCTGCACCCTAACCAAACTTGTGCTACAGTGTGAGGATTGAGTTTTCACACCATTTCAGAATAAATACTTTTTCCTAGTTTACATTCAAGCTACAAATGCTTGGGAAAACAGTGCTGTTAAGCATGCTCCCAAGTTTTAGTGTTGAGGGACCTGCAGGAAAATCAGTCCTCCTTCCTCAGCAGGCAGCAGACACATAGAAATATCTAGCTTTTGAACAAAACCAATGCTAGTTGAAGTAAATAAGAAAACACATCACATAAAGAGACAGACCACACCTTTCTCTCTGTCCCTTGCATTGCAAGAGTACATTGTGAAGCAGTGTGTGATAATGATGACGACCTTGTTCAGCTTAACTTGTTTTCCATGTACTTTTGTACCATGAAGTGACTGGCCAAATAGGCTTCCTTTCTGAGTCTATGTGCTGTTGCTCTTGTTGCCATTGCGTCACTAAAAAACAGATTAAAATTTTATTCAGTTGGAGTTCCTCCCTTGGTATGAGTCACTTCCAGTAATAAAGCTTCTACAGACTATATGCTGCTCTCAGCTACTTACTAATGATTATTTCATGACTATCCTTTAAAGCAAAACAATTTATTTTCAAACAGTTTGTTTTGCAAGCAGTACTCCGAATTTAGTTGTAAAGTCCACAAATCAAGCCTCTCTGTGGACTGTCCACTGCACGTGTTAGTAGACCACTACAGAAAATGCAGGCATGTCTAATAACTTGCATATTGCTTTTAATTTCAGTATGTAATAACCTTCAATTTTGAACTGGAGAAAAAGATCATGTTTATAAAAATTCAGTATCTCCCATCCAGTTTTCCTAAAACTGGGGATTTTTTTTTTTTTTTTTTTTTTTTAATTCAGATAGAGTCTTGGTAGACTTGGCACAGAGGGAAGATTGGTGGATATGGGAAGTTCCACCAGCCTGATATCTTAGACCTAACGTTGCTTCTTTGTTTTGTGTTTCTGGAATAATGGCTTTCTCTTGACTCTGTGGGACCACTCTTTTTGATTTGGGGGTGTCTTATCTTCTGTGATCTGTTGTGTGTATCCTTTCAGAAGAAATCTAGTTCATTTTCTCTCTGGAAGAAGAAGCATTCGTGATGACTGCCTTAGTCATCATACCTTCCGAGAACTGAAGAATCTTCCAATTTAAAAATAAGATTGACATTGAGCTAAAGCTATTGGGGAACCAGTGAAGATGCCTCTAGGGTTCTGTTTTCATATTGCTACCACAATTACATTTAAGCTTTTGGTTGTTTTGTGTACTTTCTATCTTCTAAGTTTGTAACGTGCTTGTCTTTTCTTTTTCCTTTTCTTTGTGGTAGTAAGACCTGCAGCTTTAAACTGTCAAACAGCAAAACCTGCAGTTCATCACATCAAAGACAAAGACGTATTGAATTAGGCAAGAAGAGATGTTTCAAATAGGAACAGTTTGCAAAATCTGTAGTTCCTGGCTTAGCAATGTCATATGTTGAAAGATTATAAAAAACAGGCTGGTTTTTTTAAATGAGGCAGTAAAAAATATCTTTTACTTCCTGCATCCTGAAGAAAAGAAAAGGAAAAAAGTAGACACACCTAATTAGTAGTAGGATGTACTGGTCTAATCCAATTTAAGCTCCAGATCAGAAGCTAATTATTTATAATTTTCTTTTCCCCACTAAACCCATAACAGTCTGTACTGGAACTATAATTGCAGTGGTTTACTTGCTATTACAAGTTTCTGCAATTTTGAAAACCTTAGAGAAGTAGAAATACAGAACTTTACTACATCTCTAGTGCTCTCTAAATTGTGTAAGGAAGTAGCAGTGAACTCAGTAGCTAAAGAGATGACAAAGTATCTGTCTTCCTTTTTGTCTCCAGGGGCCAAGCCCTTGACTTGTGAGGCCTTGTTGGCAGGCAGCAGGGCCAGCATCGTGGTTTCCCCCAGATGGGTCTTTCTCATCAGTAGGAGTGTAGGAGTCAGGCTGGAAGGAAGAGCTCAGGAGAAAAAACAGGCCCAGGAATCAAAAAGTTCAAGTAGAGGGTTTAGGGAAAGCAGAGTTTTACAGAGGAACATGCAACGGGATAAAGAGGAAAAGGAAAAGCAATCTAGTCTGTGGGAATGGAGAAGAGAAATGAAAGAGGCAAGGGAGCTTTGGACTCCAGCGTCTGTTCCTTCAGCACCTGGAGCTCACTGAATCAATAAGCAAGGCTGATTTGAAACAAGGCTTCAAGGAAGTTGAGTGTAAAACTGGATGCTGCTTCTGTATCGAAGTTTTGAGCCCAGGAGGGCTCTATTTGTTATCCTTCATTTTCAGATTCTACTGTTGTATTTAATGTGTCTCTCTCATTCTTAATTTCTGACTTTTAAAAATGTCTGAAAAGCGCTTTTAAGATAAAAGGAATAGTTTCTTGCTGTAACTCAGATGAGTTGTCCAAGTGCTGCAGTGAGAACAGTGACAGGCTGCAAGTTTGTAAACAAGAAAGTCCCTGCTATGCCGAGTGATTGATTTTGTGTTACTTTTACCTGTTAATGCTGTCTTCTGAGCAACTAGGTGAAAAATTCTGTCCTGCATTGGTAAGAGTTTTTACTTGCTGCACATGGTACCTCTTCAGTGGTTTTACTGGTAACATGTTTAAAGGGCAAAAATCTATAGCCTAAAGTGAAGCCACTTGTATGGCAGTGGTATCAGGTATGTTCACGCTGAACTCTAAAGTTACGGCAAATTACTGAAAATTCAGAAGACCACATATTTCTTTGTAGGGCATTAGCAGCATTCAGAATTTGAATTATTTAGAAGAATTTAAATTCTACATTTTGATTAATTTATTTTAAAACTTTTTATTTTTTCTAAGGAACTTCAGTTGTTTAAGGACACAGACAGAAAGAAGATTTCTTAAGATGGAAGCATATTGTTAAGGGAAGCCAAATCCAGTGGATTGGCTTTAAGGCCAAAGTGATTTCACTTTCCTAATCTGATAGATGTGAAGTTGCTGTAGTTCCTGGTTTCTGAGAGCAGCCTGTAGAGATGCTGAGCATGTATTCCAGAGATGTAAATACACATAGAGCACACGTTCAGCCAGCCATGCAGAGCAAAAGAGGTGGAGAGCAGTGCCTTTACCAGCACCCACAAACAGCTGCACACAAACATGGGGCAGCACAGAAAGCTCAATCCTGTCTGCCTACTGCCCCACAGAAAATAGGACTACAGTTAAGAAAATGGCCTAGACTACAGTGACTGGGGCTTGACCGGCCAAGCACACTGACCAGCAGCTTGCTTACATATGACTGGTCCGTTTTCTCCCCTGTCCTCTCCATTTTCTCATGCTTGTTCTTCCCTGATGCACATGGATTCTCCTGTTCCCTTATCTCCTCTTGGTTACCCCTGCTTTTTCTCCATATTGCTTGCAGTTCTGCAAAGTCCATACTCAAATTTCCCAAGGCTACCTCAGTAGTTTGGACCTTATGTGGTATTACTGATAAGGCTTCCTAAGCAATGCTGGCCTTACAAGGTTGTTCTCACCCAAAAGTCCCTGATTCGCCCCTTCAGTGCTCTGTGAAGTCTGTCCATTTCTCAGTTAGTTCTCCCATATCCACCTGTGAAATCTGGCAGTCCCTCAAGATATGCTCTCTCACACTTGTTAGCTGCTTATGCTTTCAGCTGTTATGTCCAGCAACAACTTCTGTCACATCCTGTGGTTTCTCATGTTCTCCTCTGTTAGCTGAGCCTTGGGTCTGTGCCTGCTTCTCTGTCTATGTGCCTTGGCAGGTATGTGGTACTGAGGAAGGGAGAGCGAGACAGGGAGGTGCTCAGCTTGGAGGACCTGAGTTGCTTCATGGATTAAGTGGTGGAAGAGGCCATAGCATGGTTAGCAACCCAAGATCGGCTGCAGGCTGTCTTGGAGGCCTAAGTTCCTTGCTTGATTTGCTCCTATTGTAACCTGAGTTAGCTTGCTTGAATTAGCCACCTCGAGTAGTTTTATTTCCCAAGGACAGGCCAGCCAAAAGGAAAGGGGAAGGCAGCGCTGACTTGGGGAGGTTTTCATCTGTCTTAGAAAATTTTGTGTCTCCTTTTTAGAGTTTTTCTCATCTGCAAGGACATCTGGGACAATGAATATTTTTGACAGGTGATTAAATATCATTAGCTATGGTTATCATTAATTAAAACCATTTGTAAATGAAGAAAAGCAAGTTTAGTTGTCCAGTGGGCATATTTTACATGGCAGTTCTGCAAGGCAGTATTTTTTTTAATGATCTTTATGTAGATAAGGTGAAATCTGTGAGGACAATGGCTTTGTCAAGTCGAGATTTGTTTCTTGGTATTTTATTAGAACATGCTTTGCTGCAGGCTCTGTTCTTCTTGTGGAGATTTCCAGATTACTCCCGCTTCAAAACTTAGTTCAGCATCTTGTAATGCAGGAAGCTGCATATACTTTTATCTTCTATAGGAGTTTTCCCCGCTCCCAGCACCATTTCTGAACAACCACTTCCTCATCATCATTTTTTCTTTTCTTCCAAGGTTGGTTTCTCTGTCTGGGAGACGGCTGCTGGCTGTGCACTCTGCTTTCTGAGGTTTCCCTAGGAATGGATGAGGGCTGCTGATCAAGGAGAGAAATCTGCAACAAATCTTCCCAGGCCTTCCTTAAAGGATGCAAATAGGCCCGCTCTCCTGTCTTCTGGTGGTATCAGGGCAGAGCATGGAAGTGTAACAGTGCTGTCAGTTTTAGTTATACTTCTCACAGTTTAGGAAGCTAGTTCTGGCCAGCAAAGATATCTTGGTTACATCATGCAGGAAAAAAAAAAAAACAGCATAGGTTTGGTTTTAGTGATCCCAATCCTCCTTTACTTAGGAACACTTACTGCTTTTATGTGTCCCAGTCCTTGGCTGCAAAAATGAAGTGTCATCCTCTCTGTAAGCAGTCCTCATGCCATGCTCTGCGTTCCCTTCTGGTATAATGCTGGGTCCTCTCAAAGTGCTTTGCTTCAACTCAATGGTTCTGGCCATTCATTGATACTCGCGCAGAACACCACCTTCTTCCTGTCACTTGGTTTCTTCTTCATTCTTCTCCACAGGGAAATTTTCAGATAATGCAATATTCCTACGCTCTCTGTGCCATTTTACATGCTCTAGCAACATAAGGGGTGTTTGAGATTCTAAACAAGATTAAAGCAAGTTTGGTTAAAAATTAATTTGGGTTTGTTTGGGGTTTTTTAACTTCTTTTGAAGCATGGGCAGGGAATAAACCTGAAGTATTTTTTTTTTCCTAAAGGGAGAGACTAAGCTCAAAAAATGAATGATTGGCTTGACATAGCTGTTAAGTCTCATCCCCTCAACTGCCCTGCTGAAGCTTCACAAGTATGGGCTGCTTTTGTTAGACTTCAGAGAGTCTCTCCTCCATGCATACACATTAATACACATACATCTTAACATACACTGACTGCTATTTGGGAGCACATTTAAAGCCAATTTCAGTGTTGGAGAAGGTATTGTTACAATATGGTGATGGGTGAAATATCTTCTGTTAGGGAGTGAAGTGTTTGGGGGAGCAGTGTGGATTTGAGCTGCTGAAAGCTGCACAAGTCACTGTCAGGCTTGCTTGGAGCTGTGGATGGGGGAGGACTGAGAGGGATTGTGGAGATGTTTGTGTAAAGTTTGAGGATTTTTAAGTATTAGAAAATTGCAGTAGTTTGGTGCAGAAGAGGTGTTCAAAGCAAGGTGCAGCAAGGGTTGTGGTTATCTTGAAGGTTATTAAAAAAATATCCCAACCAGACCTAGAAGCCTGGGATTTTTTTAAATTGCTGCTTAGCTATAGCAGGGACAGTCTAAACAAAATGCAGAGTCATCCAAGAGGCATGATAGTTTGAGCCTGATTTCTGCTATTGCCCACCAGCCTCTTTAAGGAGGGGAGAGAAGAGAAGATAGCCCCCTTCCATTTGCTCTCCACGTGTAACTTCAGACAGGTGGGAGATGCTTACAAGAGCATGGAAGAAAGGGACAGGGTGCAGGAGTAAGCCTGCTCTGGGACACAAGTGAAAGATGTTTATGCACATCTGCATGGTTATGTTCTAGAGGAGAGTGAGGATGGCAGCTGGGATGATGGCATAGAAAGGCGATTACTTTTTAAAAAAATCTTGTGTCTCTCACAGGTTACACTGAAAATGGGAAGTCCTCTCACACCAGGCCTGTCATGGATAAAAGTCCTGAACGGGTTATGATCTAAGCACATGAGAAAGTTTAGGATGCAGCTCAGGAGGAATGGTAGAATATTTGTACTGTTAGGTAGGAGTAACCTGCTTCACAGCTGAGGCTGTGGGAGATGGAAAGCTGGCCAGTGTAGGAAAGGATCTGGTGTTCTTGAGAATCAGAAGTTGAACATGAGTGAACAACCCCAGGCTATTAGGGAAAAGCAAGTGTCATGTTCCAGTGTATAAACAGGATTAGATCCCGTAGGACATGGGAAGCAACCCTTCCTCTTTGTGAAACATTTGCAAGGCCTCAGCTGGAACAGGGTGCCCAGTTCTGAGCACCACATGTCGATGGCAGAGCAGGGGGCAGCTGGGTGGACAGGTATGGCCAGATATGTCAGAACTGCAGGAAACGTGTGACGTGTGAGGGTCAACAGAAGAATTCAGAGCTTTTCAGACTCTGGAAATGTGAAGAACCATTTTCAAAAACACAGGTTTCTGTAGCAAGAAATAACCTGTTTGCTGTGACTGTGATGGATGGGAGAGGAAATAGCATGCTTCAGCTGCAGGAAAGGAGACAGAATAAACAAAGAAAGGAAGTGTAGGCATGGTGAGACACTGAAATCGACTGCACAGGGAGGTCATGGAGTCTCTGCTAGTGAAGGGGTTGAAGATTCAGTTCAACTGACCAGTTGGGGTAGCATAGGCCTGCTTAGTTCGGTTTTCAAGGGAGAGGTGGATAATTCAGTCTTTCAAATACCTTTCTGTTCCCCTTTTTTCTATGATCTCCTAACACTGTTGCATGTGTGAGTTGTACATTAGAGGTGTTGTTTGGTAAGGCAGCAGGTGGCTGGAGCACATGAAATGTAAGAATGTCAACTGAAAATAGCTTTTAAAGCAAAGGGTGAGGAGTATAAAATTGGTATAGAGGGCTAGTAATGTAAATTAGAAATGAAAAATGGAAAAAGTAATCAGAAGATACATGTTATTTGCCCCATTCCACAGTGTGCTGCCTTTTTGGTCAGAAGAAAGTATGTGAGTTTAAGGCTAAAGCAAATACTAAGTGTCTTGTGAACTTTGAGTGCCTTTTTTGAAGGTTCAGCCTCTGGTAACTGAATCCTCAGGATTGCTTTGCCTGAGGGAGGGACAGTAAAGGAAGAAATGCTTTCTTCCGTTAAAGAATAGCCTGTAGAGCACAACAACAGGAGTGGTTGTATAGAAATCAGCTGGAGCTTGTTGAGAAAACTACCCAGGTAAATAACAGAGGAAAAGTATGAAACCTTCAGGACAGCCAATTGACTATTACAAGGTAAAACATAGGTGTCATACTGGCATATGAGGAGGCCCAAAAGACAAGAGAAAGGATGAAAACTGATACCTGTCCATATATGCACATAGTCTGAGAGCATTACGTGATGCCTGAGGAGCAAGTGTGAAAATGGGAAGGGCTTAGGATATAGTCAGAAATTTGGTTCATTGAAAGTATTGTTTTATTTGCATCAGTGTTGTTGGGAAGGATGGATGAGCACATTATCTGTTCATGTAAGCCAGATACAAGCAAGCAATAGAAAGAAAAGTTAAAGTCAACAAGATGCTTTGATGGGAAAATCTCAAGTCTCTGGATTTAAGCTGGAACATAGGAGGTTCCACTTGAATATGAGAAAAAACTTCTTTACAGTGAGGGTGACAGAGCACTGGAACAGGCTGCCCAGAGAGGTTGTGGAGTCTCCTTCTCTGGAGACATTCAAAGCCCGCCTGGATGCGTTCTTGTGTGATCTGATCTAGAGGTGTTCCTGCTCCGGCAGGGGGATTGGACTAGATGATCTTTCGAGGTCTCTTCCCATCTCTAACATTCTGTGATTCTGTGATTGTGTCTTGAAAAAAAAATTGTATCGTAGACTGAAAAAAGGGATGTGCTGAGGCTCCAGCCCAAAACTGATCTTATTTCCAATAAGGGTTTTAGCTGTGTGAATAAAACCAGCTATCCTCTCAGTCAAAAAATGTCACTTTAAGGCGCTTGAAGGGAGAATGCAGGACAGCTGTTACAATTAGTGTGTAATCTGATTAGCCTGTACCATTTTCCCCCAGTAGGTACTTGCTTGATTTGATTATAACAGTGAAGATATAGTGCAGTTTCAAAAGACAGACCAGATAATCTTGGATTATCTGAGCTCAATAAAACTGTCCCCTGTGGATCAGACCTCTATTTGTATTGTTTTTTTAAGGCCAATAAGGCATCAGAAGTGCCTTTACTGGCAGTTGTAGCTACATGCCAGGAACCTGCCAAGATGGATGTACACAACATTCCCCTCCCCACCTCCTGCTTTCAAAAAGTAACCATCATAGAAGTGTTATTAAGTTACTCCCCAGTGAGAAACCCTATGTTGTCAGAAGTTATTACTAGGAAGACAGTGGTTATTAATGATGTACCAAGTTGCAGGCTTCAGCGTACCTTTGGAAATGATACAGATGTGTTTATTTGCAGATGACTGGTTAATTTTGCTTTGAATCAGTAAGCAATCTGCAGAAAATATATGTAGCAAGTAGCTAGGTATAATTTATTCATTATTCCTTTAGTTAGTCTGTTTGTCTTTATTCCATATTGTCAGTTTTTTACCTGCTGTTAGTAATAAAAGCAAACAGAAAACCCATGCAGCTGAAGATGTAATTTCTTTAGCATTTTTCAAATGGGCAGGGGATTAATCTTTTCTTGGAATGAGTTGATTTACTGTAACTGCTGTCTAATGCAATACTATAAGTTAAAATCTTATAAAAATTTTAAGTACTCCTTTGAGACAAGGAGTCATTTGCAGTATCTATGTAGAGTTATCTCAGTCGTTTTTGGTTGCTGGTATGGAGAGAAAATATAATTTGTAGAAATTCATCGTCATTTCAGACAATAAACTGAAACAACGTCAGTTAAAACAATTGAAGAAAATCAACAGTGTCATTTGACACCTCTGATTTAGAGATAAATTAAAATTTCAACATGCCCCATTTTTCCATATATTGTAGACTGACAACAGTTAATGTCCTAACTAAACATATGCAAAAAAAAAAAAAAAAAAAAATCCAGTTAGTTTACCAGCACAGGTATGATTCCATTTTAACCAAATGCTATTTTGTGTGTTGTTACCTGTAAAACTTTTTACTTCCAGTGGGATCTTTCTCCATTTTTTCCCAAGTCACAAATTTTTCGTACAGTTATTTTGCACTGTAAATTTGGAGACCTGAACTTTCTCAGGAACATAATGTTACTGTGGGACTGTTCCTTGGTCTGATCTTCTGACAATTTCACTTTTAAGGAGTTATTGTTTGCTGCCTGGCCACTTTCCTATCTTAGGTGAAGTTGGAAATTCCTTCAGGACAAATTTTGATATTTTTGAGCATCATATTCCATAAGTCAGCCAGAATTTGACTCAGTTTAAGAGTCTAGCAGACAGTCTATAGTGTGGAAAATCAAAAATAATTCTGATATTGAAGTCAAGCCAAACAAGCAGAGGCATCCTTTTTCCTCACCTTATGAGTCTCCTGTTAACAGAAAACTGTAAAGATTTGGGATATACCTTGTTAAAAAAAATTATTTACAAATAAGCTATGCCTTTTTTCCCCACATAAGTTTGTACTCTGTCTCTCCAAAAGTACAGTTTGTCATACTGTTTACCACTCTAATTTGAACTGAATTTATTTTGTAGCTATCCCTTGAACAACAGTGACCTGCATCAGTTCAACATTGAGGAGAATGGTGGAGCACCATATACCACAAAAATGCCTGCAAGGCACCACCACCACCACCGTCATCACCATCACCACGCGAATTATGGTGCCCTTGCTCCTGACAGCAAAGACATTGTTTCTGGAGTTCCAAACCCAAACAGTAAGTTCACTGCAGTGAATGCCATTTCAGTAATTGTGCCGCTTTCAGATCTGTCTCTGGCAAGGAGGCAAAGGAAAGGAAAACAACACACATTTCAGTTTTTCTTCTTGTAGAATATATTTCCTGTTATTATTTGCTAGCTTTGTAGTATGTGGAAATGAGACAAGATTTGCAATTTCCTGTCTTTGCTACGGGGTTGTGGGATT
The DNA here is from genome assembly GCF_000699245.1 of Pterocles gutturalis. Lineage (NCBI taxonomy): Eukaryota > Metazoa > Chordata > Aves > Pterocliformes > Pteroclidae > Pterocles > Pterocles gutturalis. The sequence continues at coordinate 16,863 of NW_010129646.1, read as the reverse complement.
TGGTGTCAGATTTGTGTTCCATAGCTGAACAAATACCCAATTAGTCACAGATACTGAGTCTCTGGACACTTGGCACAGGCTATTTTTTCATTGCTGCTATTTATTTGTATAGTTTCACAAACCTATCCTCATCTGCCCTTGTCTGATCTGCCCAGCTGGCCTTCAGCCCTCATTGTTTGGATCTGACTCTTGCTTTCATGTCTGGGCACAAACAGAAGAAGTTTTGGAGCACTGGACAAACAGCATCTTGCTCTTAGCTTGGGTAATGGGAGCAATTCCTGCTCAGCCTTACCTACCACAACTGGAGTATGCTTGCTTGTTTGGTGGAGAAATTCTTGGCTTGTAGGAAGCAAAGAGGAGTGAAGACTATCTGTTCCTGATGCAGCATTGGGGAGTTTGGGTGCAAGTCTCTGCTGCTGAACGTGTACAAGCTTTTTTAAGGGTACCTAGCGTGAACAAATGTTTGTAGGTTTACCCAGGAAATGGAAGAGAAACATCCTTGCTATTGAGCAATCCTACTTCCTGCTCTCCAAATTGATAATCTCTGTGCTCTGCAGTGTGCTGAATGCTGAAGCTGTATAAAATTTCAGAAGATGGGCAAAACAAGATATGTTCTTTTCGTTATTTTCCATGTCTCAAGAGGATGATAAGTTCTTCCTTTGCTCAGCTTTTGCCTTTGTAATTGTAAATCACCCTGAGATAGGCATTCATTGTGGAAACTTTCAGCCTGGGCAGTTAATCTGACAACTTTCAAATTCCTGAAAGCAGGGTCGGTGGTAGGGTGACCTTCACTGTAGGCTGTCCCACCTCAGCAGTAATGCACAGGCATCGAACTGCCCAGGCACTTTAATCAGACTTTGTTTCAGAAACCCAGAAACATTTTGTATAATTTGCTTTCCCAAGGAGAGGGAGATAACAGTTTTTAGGAGGGAAGCTCAAGAAATAAAATGCAAGACATTGTAAACATTTAAGGGAGGAATCCTAAGCAGCAATGCAAATTGCTTGCTGGGACTTTCAATGAAGCTACTCCTTTAAGAGCAACCTCCAGGAGATGTGCTGTGCTTCTCTGTCTTTCATTGATTTTACACTCCAGGCTGGCGTCCCTTTGTGCTGCGAAGCGCGTGGGGCTGGCATGGTGCACCACCAGCACGGCTTCGCCCCGCCTGGTGCTGCCGTGGGGGTTGGGGTGGGCCAGCAGGCACTCCTGCGCCACTGACAGGGTATCCACACCTCGGCCATGGTCTGCAGCGACTGGC
>NW_010129646.1:3960-15521 GCF_000699245.1 Pterocles gutturalis | reverse complement strand
CTGCCACGAGCGGCAGCTGGGTGCTGTGAGTCTGGGCTGGAAACCCTCGCCTGGGCTGTCAGCCTGCTGCGGCAGGAGACGGTGACCTTTCTGGGGGGTGTGCCAGCCCATATTTTTCTTTCCCAAATTAGAGTTGAAGCATGCCAGGAGATGGACTCGGAGCCAGCGATGCTGCTGCTGAGTGTCCCAGGCCTGAGGGCATGGCAGGTTCCACTGCCCCTGTGTCCCTCCTGGGGGCTCCCCCTGGCACAGGGCCCCATGTCACCCCCCCGGGGCCTCAGCCTCTGCCCCAGCGATGCTGCAGCAGAGCTCCAGCTCCGCACAGCCCTGCCGTGGGCCCTGACAAGCCAGACCCACCGGTAGAGCAGAAGGTGATTAAAGAAACAACAGCAAAATGTACAGTACAGCTCTGTGTCTCCCCTTAGGCTGCTCTGCTTTCCCACTCCTGCTTGTTGGTGGAATAAGCTTAGAAAATCCTAAAACCAAACATCAGGAGTAGTTCTGTTTTCACCCAGTGAGTGCTACCTATGCGATGAAATGTGGGGCCCAGGAGGTTGCATCCCCCCAGGCATGGGGAGGGCGAGCTCTCTCCTTCAAACCCCACACCCCTCACAGGATGCAGCCTCCCCAGCCTGTCCAGCAGTTGTGATGCTCTGAAGGGGACTATGACAGCTGACGTGCACATAGTACCTATTCCTGGAGATAGATGTGCCTTGCTCTTCTTTTTGTTTGCTTACAGGTGGTTCATGCTATTTGATTAGAGAAAAGGGAATTGGTGCTAGTTCCTGATGTGGCCTAATATCAGCAATGCCAAAAGCCAATTCCCGGTTTCTCTAAGGCAGCAGAAAGGGGCAGGGGCACCTCCAAGGGGAGGCTGTGGTGCGGGCACACCGGCCGTGTCCAGCTGAGCTCTGCAGGCGGCTGTGCATGCCGTGCACCGGCTTCGCTTAATGCAGGCGTGCTGCCCTGCAGGCAGCTATCGCAGCTCTCCTGAGGAGACCCGTACCCATGCACCCGGCCGGAGGTGCAGAGCTGATTTCCCTGGAAAGGCCAGGGTGCAGTTAGACCTGGCGTGTTTGCGCTGTTAGAGTGGTGGTGGTGTGGATAGGACCACTTCCCTTAAACAGGGTTAAAGTTACTCATTTGCAGTTTGAGGTTACAGGCCTGGATGCCTTTTGTGAGGTTGGTGCTCAGTGGATTTGGTTTGGTTTCTTTTGTTTTGTTTTTAATGGATCTTTTTAAATGCTGCCCAGGCTGTTTCAGCTGAGAAGGCTGTCTTGTGGACAGCCTGTGGAAGCAGTTCCTAGTTTATGTGCCGAAACAGTTAGGAGCATGCTGGCTGTCAGTTAGTTATCTAGGACAGCACACGTAGCAGAGTGCGTGGGACAAGAAAAAAAACAGGCGGAGAGGAGGCCCTAGCAGGGGTCTGCATCAGGAGCCTGGGGACATAGGGGACTGATATCTGGCTCCAGGCTATGTGGGAAGGCCACTGCTGGCAAAGTGTTTCTAGGAACTAATTGGTCTGTAACCCGGGGACACTCTTGGGGAAGAGTGTGCTTGTGACCAAAATATCTCAAGTGGAAATGCCTTGGAGGGTCAAAAGGTCTCATGGGGGGAATACACTGTCCTGGTGGAAGCTTCCCTGTGAGGCTAACAGAAGTGAAGCTGTTCACACCAGCACTTCAGTTTGGCTACCTCTTGATTTTCCTAGGAGCCGAGGGTGTTTTGTGACCTATTCTAGTTCCTGTGGACTGGACTCATATCTGAGCTCTGTGGTGGTTTTAAATTCATATGAAGTGGAACGTGGAGTGACCCACTGATATGTACCCAGGATCAGGTCAAGAGAGGAAGAAAGCATCTGCCTTTCCTCCACTTACACCTGTTCTGATAAAAGCCAAAATTACAGCTCAATTCACAAGACATGGGCAGGAGAGAGGAAAACAACAGTATGCCCAGACAAGGTTTCCTTTAAATACTGGTCCATGTTTCTCAGCAAACACACAACCTAGGATTTTGTTACAGAAAACAAACACAGGCCAAACCTGCCTGATTTTTCACATTCCAAGTAATTTGTCTACTTCAATTACTGGAAGTGAAATCCAGTGAAACAAATCTGATGTGTCTGTTTATGAAGGCAGTTCAGCAGATGATGTTGTTTTCCTGCGTTCAGCCTGATTATTCTATTTGCGATGCTGCCTTCACCTCAAAGCTAACGTACACAGATCGTATCTTTTTATGCAGCAGATCCTCCTCCAGTGTATTCGCAGAATCCCAGTCCCAGGGACCACTGTATTCAAGAACGGTTGGCTTTACAGCGCCAGCGCTGCTGCACAGAGAGGGTGAGACGCTCGCTAAGCCTAATTGGCATGGCAACATCGTGCATGGATTACCAGGTGTATGTGAGCAGATCCACCTGCAGCAGCTGGAGCTATCACCAAAAGCAAATGCCAACAAGTATGCAATCTAGCTCACAGAATTTTTATGATGGAAAATAACAAATGAGAAGAGGGGGCCCATCTTGCCTCTTGAACTCTGGGCTAAGCTTGCAGGTTAACACTTAAAAAAAGACATCCTTTATTCCTGAACTGCTCACTACAAAAGTCCTTATATAACCCTGAGCAGAGAATGGTGTAATACAGGCTGAGTTTCAGGCTGAAAACAGTGCTTTGAAAAACCACAGTGCTGCCAGGTTCTTTCTTGAAATGAAAACCTGGTTTTGCCAAGACTTAACGCTGACTCGGGAAACATAAGACTTTTGTAGACATTTTTTGCCTTTTTAAAAATCTGTTTTCAAGGTTGAGTTAAAAGGCAAAACTGGCTATCTTGTTTTCTGGAGCTCTCCCTTTTAAACAAAAAAAAAACAGTTTAAAAGACAGTTTTAAATCATAGCAAACTTAAATAATTTAGATAAGTCACTTTTCCCCCCCTCTATGTTCTTTCTCAACACGAAAATAGAATGACTGTGTTTCCTCAAAAAAAAAAAAAAAAAAAAAAATCATCATGTCTTATCTTATGGCTGTGGTAATTTATTCCTGGGTATCATTGAGCAGTGTCACAGTCTCGTATGCATGGAAGTAGCTGTGATGCGAGGGATGCCGGATGCTGGCATCACTAACTTGTGATGAGAGACCACCAAGGGGAGGTCAATGCTGACATTGTAACCCCTTCTCGGACATTCTTACCTCAGGGTCTGATAATGTTTCACCAATGCCAAAAAGTAGCTTTTTGTTTATATCCCTATAGTGGGTTTTAGCAGTTTGTCTCTACTCAGCAAAGCCCTTAATGTATATTTAAACGGCTGTAGAATTAAATCTTGAGGGAGTAATATTTAATATTCTTAGGAAAGCTTAAGAACCTGATCCAACAAAACTGCAGTCAGTGCAAGATTTTTATTGATTTCAGTGGGTTTTGAATCAGGCTCCAGAGATTACCGGATTGTTCCCAACTGTTATTACCTAGAATCTATAGCAAAAAGAAATACAGAAGGGTGCAGGGATTTTTTAAATCATCACATGATGAAGCTATTTTTTCTCAGATTACTTGCAAATATACCTGTATATGCCACACCATCCCCAAGAGATTGGCCTTTCAGGGCTGTCTCAAAAAATATTTTTCCTTGTCTTTCTGTGTCAGTGGTTTGCTCAAAATCTCTTATTGACAAAGCACAGCAAATTCCTGACAACAGTCTTAAGGAGGCTGGCATATAAATAAAGATGTCTGAGAGAAGCCAAAAGCTATACTCTGATCTCTTTACACATCACATGTTCTGAGAGTGGCACCTCAGTGGCTGCATAAATAATCAACTGAATTTTAGAATATAGGGGAGATAGAGGGGGAGGAGGTAAGCAGAGAAGTATCTAGCCCAAAGCTGGCAAAAGCCCTGCTGAAATTAAGAGATGGGCAAGAAGGAGGATGGGCAGGAATTGTTTGCTAAATAGAAAAAGGAAAAATAACCTGACGTGCATAATTATGAAACATTTTAGATGGTCTTAGAGGGAAGATGGTTTGCTGACCACTGTCTCCTCAAATGCAGCTGAGTGTCTTGCTCTGTGGTTCTTCTGTAGCCTCCCTTCAGATTGTGTTTTTTTCTTTCTTTCTTTTGGGCATCTTTTTAGAACTGAGCTCAGGACTTCCCCTTCTTTATGATGAAACTTCTCATCTGAAGAAAATAGAAACGGAGAGTGTGAAGGTAGTTGGACCATGGCCAGCTCTGCACGTCAGCATGAACAAGGTATAGCATATGCCTACATTTACATATATATGCTGGAGAGCCCTTTTATCACTTCATATTCAAAAGCTGCTGCATTTTCACCTCCAATTCAAATCAACATTCATCTGCAACAGGCTTGCTTTTTCATCACCTCTCACCATCTCCTTATGGGACTGGGGTTTGGGTTTTAGATTTAGCATTTCCTCCAACTTTGCCTTTTAAAATTTCAGAAGCTGCTGCAACGTTATGATGTAGTTTTAGTTTAGTTGTGAAGAGTTAGTCATCTAGGCAGCCCAGAGCTGTAAAAAAATAACACCACTTTAAGTGATTAAAAAAAAAAAAACCCAAACTTGTTTTTCTACATGAGGAGTCTGTGTTATGCCTTAAAACACCCCTGGCATCTGATGTCAGTGGGTGTTTTGTGAGTGCATTTTTGCAGGGGTGGCAAAACTGCCATGTCCCACTGTTTCTGCCGGAGATCAGAGGCCACCAGGTCAGTGACTCCTTGTGTCTGTGTGAGGCACATTCCACTGTGCCCGTGCTGTGGGGTGGCTTGAGCTGCGTCTGGATAGAGCCCCAGAGCCCCAGACCTCTGGCTTGCAACCACTTCAGTCCACAGCTGAACCTAGTGAAGTCAATGAGAGCATTGCCACTGGTCTCAAATAAAGTGGGTCTGGGCCCCCAGGTGACTACACAGACCTGTTAAAAGAAATGTGGTATTTGGAGAGTTTTCTGTCAGTTCAGGAGGGAACTCAAGTTACTTTACCTTGGTTTTACAGACAGCTTTTTGTTATTGATATTATTTCAACAAGCATTAGGGAAATTAAAATCAAAGGGGAGGAGGCAAAGTGTATCAAAAATATGAGCTATCTGTATAGCGTAATCTTTTTTTTTTGTTTTTCCTTATTTTCCTTTTTTTTTTTTTTTTTTTTTTTTTTTTTTTTTCTGCATGATAGAATCCAGGAGGTGGAAGTCAAGGCTGAAAATCAGTGAGTCAGGTGTTTCTAATAAAAAATGAAATCTTGCAATAGTTTTTCAACATCCTAGTTAATTAAGTTAATCCATAATGCAGTGGATTTTCTGTCATGAAGATATGCTTGAAGAACCATTTTCAGGGTGTGTTATGGAGTGGTGGTGTTGTTCAACTAAGGACTGCAGTCCTTATGCCGTGTCAATGTGGTCATGAGACAATGACCTGTGTCATGACTTTTGGAGGCTTCTGAATCAACTGATGAAGGTGGAATATTTTTGACTTTTTCACAAATCTATTTGGTTACCAGCTGTGAGAAGCTCATTTTGTCTAACTGTTTGGTTTGAGTGGAGATAAAAAGTTAAATCACAAAATAGACAAACTCAGGTGAAATGGAAAGGAAGTCATCTATTTCCTGTGAACATTTCACAAGTTCTTCTAGAAATACTCTTAATTGGTAATAAGTACAGTTTTTTATAGGCAAATCTAATTAAACATTGACATATTTTGCCAAAGGAAAATTCTCCATCTCACAGATTCATCCAGTGAATACCCGGGTCTTGTGAGAGGACCACTGTAGTTCAGATGTAACTACTGATACTCTGTCTTAACCCCAGCTGAGAACATTCACTTAGGTGCAATGCCCAAAGCATGCTTTAAAGGGCAGTCCTACACTATTGAGCTTATTAACAGCTCAGTTTGGCATACAAAAAGGGCTAGAGTGAAGAAGTGAGAGGACTCTTCATGTTGACCACAGTGCACAAGTGGCTAAACCAGTCTGGCCTCTGTTGCGCAAAAGATCCAAACAAATGATCTCAAAATTAGTAGATTTATGGTCTTTTTTCTTTCTTTAAATGAAAGCTTAGAACACTTTGGTCCTGTATTCCACTGTACTGTGCAACTAGGCCCAGTAGTGTCCCTGTGACTTCTGCCTGGCAAAGCCTGACCTCTGATCCTCTTGCTCTTCTTTCTTCTCTTGAAAATCCATGGAGGGAGAATTCAGGTCTTCTATAATTAATGGGTTTCTTTGGCTTGTCCTGACAGCTCTAGAATCTTGTCCGCAGCCAGATGGGTTATTTATTTAAGGACTAATTAGCAGAACCCAGTATCACAGCAAAGTGCTTCGCAATAAATACAGCTACACAGTAAATGCAGCCTGTGTCTGCTGTGGTGAGATTTAATCACTCAAAGTTTATCTGATGAAAAAGTCTTGCAGTGAGCACCAGAAGCTGCTAAATGCTTCTGTTTCTGGCAGAAGCTCAGCAGAAGTCAAGGCTAGAGACATGGGCTGTCTAATGAAAACTGTCTCCTGGCAGTCATAGAGGGTTTGGGTTTAAAAGCTAGGCAGCAATCCCATAAGCAGCGGTTACCATGTGAATACAAAGGATGCCAGTCCCTCAAAATATATTAAAATTGACATTTTGAGCCATCTGAATATTGTGTGTGCTCTTGAAACAGCCCCAGAGTCACCACTGGAAGGCACCTCAGCAGTCAAACTCTCATGTTGCAGGTTGTGGGTTGTGACTAAAAAGTAATTCTAAAATTGTTTTGGCCCTTCACTTGTGGTTTCTTCTTCAAGCACCATTTTCTGACCTAGATCCTAGTGAAATGTGTACACGGAGCTCATAAAGCTAAAACAAACAAACCACAGGTCTTTGAGCTTTGAGCGGAGCCTGGAGTCACCTCGGCAGATGGCTTCTCCAACGAAAGAGAGGGACATGCTGTAAATGTTGGGCTAACCCAGGGCTGAAATGCTGTGGGGTGTCGCCCAGCACAAAGGCAGTGGGGCAGGTTAGACAGGATTGAAACAGCCTTAAACTGTGAGGAGCATTTTTTTGCTGAGAGTATGGCCTCTAAAGCATCTTTGGTTATGGTAGTTAACCAGCTACTCAGTCCAGCAGTGAAGAGATTTTAATGAGTGGTCAGTTTGTCTCATTTCTGGCAACATTCTATGATTCTATAATTATTACATAAAAAGAAAGAATGCTAATACAATTCAAATTGTTTCTACCCCTTTTCCTGGTGTTATGCTCAACCTTCCCCTACACCCCTGGCTCCTAAGCTCAGTGATTTCATCTCGGTGGGGAGCAGAGCGGGTGTTATGAAGAGTCCTTTAGCAAGAGGTATATGATGGTCATGTTCATGATTTCTTCTTTCTCACTCGAGGGTCCACTTCAGATCCTTTTTGTATGCTTGAAAACACACTTTTACACTTTACTCTTTCTTCATTCATCTGCATCTTGATGTTACACCTGAGTCTACTATACACGGTAGCTTTTACATCTATATGGTAGATACTGTGTCTTTGCTGTCTTCATTGCTCCTAAAACCATTTTTGTCCAGCTCCAGGTCTGCATTTCTTTACCTGACCATTGGCAAGTTGTTTATCACCATGAGGCCTCCGGTGCCCGCCTGTGCCCCTTGCATTATTGCCCCATGCCTGCGCTCCTCTACACCACCTCCTGTGTCTCCACTTCTCAAGGGCTCTGTTTTCATACCAGCCCTGTGTTGCTTTTTGCTACCCCATTGTGTTAGTCGTAACTATTGCATTCTACAAAGAATAACTGCTTGTGTTAGTATTTTCTATATAAAATTATTGCTGTTACAGCTAAACCTAGTAAGACAAAGCTGCAGCCGGGTCAAGAAAAGTTCAGACAGAGTGAGCCTGATGAGCCTCAATGGCTTTGCAAACTGTTCAAAGCTAGCAAGACAATGCCATATTACAGAGCTACCCAGTTATGCTACTGACTGCTTGCAAATGATGCCACTTGCAAAAAAGCAGTGGAGCTACCTGCCCCATGCACAACTGCAAACTGTAAAGCTACTAGGGTTCCAAAAATCTTTTGTGGTTAAAAAAAAGAACCAAAACCAACCCACTTAGTTGATATATCTGAGACTCTTCTGTGTGATACTCTGACCAGAGAGTATAGCCCAGGAAACATGGCTGCCATGACCCAGTAAGGCTATCACGAAGCTTGGCACTTGACAGAGACAGGATCTGATAGTACTGAGCAATAGCGTTTTATAAAATAAATTTGATAACAAGAACTAAAGAAGTTTGCTCCAAGGATATAAGCAAGAAAAGATTTTTTATGAGTTTATCTTTCATTTGAACAACTGATAGTTGAACTGAGGAAGGTCTTGTGTATCTGACAGTGCTTAATGAGGATTATTTGGTTGTCCGGTTTTTCCAAATGTATTTTTCTAATGAAAGATGCAGCTTCTGCTTGCAAACTTTGCCTCAAATAAGAATAATATAGTTATACAGTTCTTCCCATTATGGTGTCTGTTAGTAATTGGTGTTAGCTATCACATGGAAAAAATTCAATAAATCTCCTGGTGGAAAAGGGCCAAAAGAGTCTGTAGATTTTCATGCACGTTTGCAGATGTAGTTGAGTCCCAGGAAACCAAAGAGTTTGTCCTTACATAGCTAATGTGCATTCAGAACCTATATATCTGTATTGTCTTCATTAAAATTTTACCACCCGCTGGAAGTGATGACTAGCAGCAAATAATAGACCTGTGTTCCTAAACAAAATATTAACTCTACTCTTCATATGACTCCAGCCAAATGCATGTTTTACACATATTGTTTGGCTAAGAAGAGACTATTGATAAACTTGCAGAGGCAAAGGTTGTGAGTCTTGTTCATGATACAAAGTTTGATGAGGAACAGAGCACAAAACCTTTAAAAGCTGGGAGAATGGAAATATTAAGTACAGGAGTGGTATTGCTGTATTTCATGCAACTATTTTTATATTCTGTATGTGTACTTAGCGTTCAGTTAGCTTTAGTATTCAGTTAGCTTTGCACACCAAAGCCAGTGTCATCATTATCTAACACTGTACAAATCTGCCTTTGGTTCTAGTATCAACCAATGTAATTGAATTTAAAGTAAATGTTTGGGAGGAGAAAAGCAAACCTAAGACCTCATTTAGAAAAAGAAAAAAAGGCATCTAGTTTTATGTGTGTACATATCTGATCTTGTTCAACCCACTTCTATCAAATCCACTTAAATGCAATTCTCCAGTGTTCTTCTCTGAAAAAATAAAGTTCTGCATCAATAGTGAAAGTGATGTGAACACATTGCTATTTTTTTAGCACCAGCAGAACTAGAGATGGAAAATTGGAGTGTTATCAGGTATCTTAATGGGTTTTTTCCTCATTTCTAAACCTTTTAGACTGAGTTTAGATTGCAATTTTAAGCAAGAAGATTATTTCTTTCAAGTGCAAGTTTGACTCTTATTCACTTGAAAGGGGCATCTCAGGTTTTTTGGAATTACATAATAAGAATTATAAAATTGGAATTTTCATTAACATTATGCCATGTTTAGTTTTCTAATTACTTCCACATAGAATGCTCTTAGTTTATAAATGAAAAATAAATTTTAATAACTGCCAACCTGGTGCAACATTTGAATATCCAGCTGCTATCTTTATGCTTCACTCATCACTGAAAGCAATAAGGATTCTGGAAATGTAAGATTTCTTTATTGTACAGCAAAATAAAATAGATTGCAGTTTTCATTCTTGCAGCAATAGTGTACAAAGATTCCCAATGCAGGCAGGTTTTAGCTCTTTGATTTTCTTATAAACCAGAGAAATGAACCATAGAAGGTACTGTATGGTTTTGTATAGTCTTGAAATGTTAGGGGGTTTTTTTGGTTTTTTTTTTGCTTTTGCTTTCTTGATGACAATTATGCTTTAGGAATTAAATTGGGGGATGAATGGGGTTGTATGTAAAGGTTAGTGTCACTAAGGAACAATAGGAACTTATTAAGATACTTAGAAGTGCATCTTACTGCAATAGTCTGCAGTAAGGAGGTGCTACTTTGTTCTGTCATTTGCATTCATTTTTAGTCTGGATCTTCAGTGCCATTGCACATATACATGTAATAGCTAATCAGCTGTGTGAGAGCAGAATTCAAGTAATGATTCAGGATGTGCTGCACTGTGGCAGAAAAGTCCACCATTGCCAAGGCAGGCTGGCAAAGAAGTGTTTGCCTTTCACATACTTTCAGAAGCTAAAGGAGGTCTGGGTCAGGTCGAGCACTCCCAAGCCCCACGTGGGATTTGTGTGCAGTAGCATTACCACTGGGGCAGGGGGAGGAGGTGGCCTTCGGCTGCTGGCTCAGCATCTGGTGAACAGGATGAGGCCAAGCAGCTGATGGCAGCAATGTCTGCTCTTCACGTGTGCTCAGTCACTAAAGGTGCTGCCGCTCCTAGTCAGGTGCAAGCAGAGCAAATGTTGCTTGCTTGAAGGTTGAAACCCTTGTAGTCCAACCCAAACAAGAACTAAAGCAAAACAGAATACCCAGGAATGGTTTCCAAGAAGGCTGCAACCTCCAGCAGAGGCAGCGGCTTTCCCAGTTTAGCCAGGCATCAGCGTTTGGACCTCTCAAGTTGCGAGAAGCTCAATGAGAGACTTGCATATCAGACCCCACTCTAGGACAGTGTCCATTATGTGGAGTTATCTGATCTAATCCTCACTACAGCAGGAGGTTTAGAACTTTGGATGGTTCCCAACTACAGGACAGCCCCAAAGGCTTTTGTCTTGCACTTGGTCAATATGGGCAAACTGGGAAGGGGAGGAAGAACATAAGGACTGAAAAATATCCATATCCATCTGAACAACAGATGGACAGGACTCTCAAACTTTTCAAGTTATGAAACAAGCCTGTGTCCTAAACAAGCATCAGTTGTCTTGATTTAGCTAGTAAAATACAGTTGCTTAATCTTGCTTGACTGAAATATTTAATTAGTGTCCAGTGTTAAAACAAAGGTGGGATTTTTCATGGCCTTTGGAAATGCCGCTGCTTAGTGCATTGTTCTTTCTGCTGTTGGATATCAATACACTTAAAAGCTGACAATAATAACAGCCCTTTTAAAGTGTGTAGTAGTGCACTGTGGCTACCAAGACTATTGGTCAAGGAAGAGTTGGGCTTTCTTTACAGTTAATTTTATCCTTTTGATTATCTCCAGTTCTCAGTTTCACGAGTATCCCAGAAAAGCCATCTATGGGTTTTTTTCATATGTTTGCCAGAACCACCATTATAATCAAGACTGAAAAGATGACTACAGTTCCATAAGTTGCTCCAGCTAGGTACTGTCACGTTCCATTTTAAGTATTTTCTTTTTCCCTTAGGAGGAGAGTGGGGAGAATGAACAGTCAAAAATTATCTTCCATTACAAAGAGCAAATGTGGACAGGCAAATAAACATGTAAGAATTATTAGAAATTTGTCAGAGAAAAATATCTCATGATGGGCAATCCTTTAACAGACAGTTGTTCAAAATCATACCTGGCAGCTATGACATTTTGGATGCAGAAGCCTGCTGGGCCAGCTTTGCTTACACATGAGTAATATCTTGCAGTCTCAGT
>NW_010129646.1:251-3929 GCF_000699245.1 Pterocles gutturalis | reverse complement strand
GAGCTCAATCTCTTACCCTCGCCAGTGTTTGACGAACAGTTTCCTCAGGCAGCATAATTGCAGTTGTGATTTCCTCCACTTGCAGGAAGTGTCCCCTGAATCTTCATGTTCCCTTTTGTCTGTGATTGCTCACAAACCTGAGAGAAAAGTCGGTAAAATTGTAGTTACCCTCAGCCAGTGGAATGCCATGGAGGAGGGCAGAAGGAAGGATAAAGGAGACAGGTTTTGAAGTTAAAGGCTAATTGTATGGTAATCTCAGTGGATAAAAAATGACTCATTCTGTCTTGAAATACTTTGCCAGAAGTGAACCTCAAGGATGCACTGGACCTTATTCACTAGTGCCTTGTACCTGTTTTGGCTGAAGTCTGAACGACAACGTTACATATCTGTTCTGTCTGGATGTATAGGACCACTCACTCTTTGCAGCAATTTGTGTAGAAAAGGAATGCATAATCTAGGCTGTTACTAGGTTGTAATTCGAGTCTCATTTCCAGGAAGAACAAGAAACTTTGCAATGGCTGTTACACCGTTGCCCAAGTCTTCTTTAAAAATATATAAGAAGTTATGGTTTGATTGCTTAAGAGTTCACTCTTGCAATCCTGGTCTCATTCATACCCTGTTTATAAACTAGTACTACATTGCCCTTTTTTTCCTTCTGTTTTTTTGTCTTTTCTGCATTGAAGGTTTATTCATGCTGGCATTTCTCCTAGATGTAGTTTGTTCAAGGCACAAAACCTTTAGGTTATGTTTGAACAGGCCACTAAATGAGCTGTCCTGAGGCTTTAGATTTCTGATACAGATCACTGCCTAGGTAAGGGGTTGACATCAAGTGGAAAGAGCAGTAGCAATGTTTAAACTCCCTGGATTTTTCTTTTCTTTCTGATGAAGGAGATTTTCTTGGCTTGCAATTACATGGAGACTAAATTTGCAAAGCGCCTTTACATTCTTAGAGTGGTGTAAGAACCCAATGTTCATTATTGTTGAGTGTTGTGAACCTTTCCCTCTTCTGCCTGCTGCAGGATACTTTGAGACAATGTTTTGCTTCCTCAGTGTGATCACAGATTTGAGCAACCACTCCAGGCCCTGGCTGGGCTTTTTTCATGTGTCTTCTGTCCACCTCAGTTTCTTGCTTCTACCGATCAGGCTTCCCTGAGGCTTTTCTTGTCTTGAAAATAGTGTTAACTCATTAAATATTTTGAAAACTTTTTATTGTAGATATATCTATCAGGGTATGAAGATGGAAGTTTTATCCAATACTGCTGAATCAAGTTGTTCCAAGTAAAAAATTGACCTTTGACTCTTTTGTTAACTTCTCTTTCTAATATGTGTCACTGTGCTTGTCTTTTATATTAAATGTAGGGTGAAGACAAGAAAGTATCTGAAAAGACTCTTCATGCCCCTGTGTCACCTTCATCTGTACCTGACCATATGAAGTGCAACATTCTTAAAGCTCAAGTGGAAGCTGCCATTAGAGTAGGTGCCCAGGTAATCTGTGTTTAATATTTCCCCTTTCCAGTTTTGGCATAGTTTACGCCAGTTTTCCAAAATCACAGCATTCCTGAGGAAGCACCTTATTTTACGTCAAGCATCCACATTGACCTACCTTTCTCTAGTTGCTCTACAGTTTCCTCAGGTAACTCAAAATGACTGATGTGATGGAAGTAGGAAATTTGTCCTAACTGATGTGATTAGTATAACCGAGAGAGGCTGAAAAAATAGTAGAGAAGGCCCCAGGAAATCTCCATGTTTTGGTTTTGTCACTGTAGCTTTTACTGACTTTGCAGCTGAGAAGCAATAACCTCTGGAGTTTTCTGGGGCTACCCCCCACCCATGGAAACTGTGGTCAAGGGTGTTTTAAAGATAATATCTATGAATCCAGATGCAACTTTTATTTTTAGGGTCTTAGCTTTAAAATGTCTGAATGTGAAATGTTAGCTACTGTGTTTTTTTTTCTTACTTGTTCGTGTGCTTTTAACTAAATTTTAAGCTGCTTGGTCAGTGTTTACATCAGATACATCCTGTTTCAAAACCACCACAAGTCTTGTAATGATGTCATGCAACCGAAAACTACTGCTAGATGGCATGACTGTAAAAAGTTAATTTCCCAATCAGAGGTGAAAGTGAAACCTAAATATGTGATTCTTTTCAAGTCTAATTTGTGGACAAAAATAATGCCATTGGTGCCAAAAATAAAGACAAATACAATGATTTAGGAACAAAAGCAGAGGCAGAAAGATTGGTATGACTCTTATCCCAGGTTCCTGTGGTATCCTTGTGCATACTATTTGAATACAAATTATGTTGGTGTTTCCATCACTTTGTTTCTTTTCACAATAACATATCAGGTCAGCTTGCCCTGCAAAAGATTTTGTTAACAATCATCTTTGTATTTGTTGTTCCCTGGCAGATCTTTCATCTGAGAGCTAGATTGCATCTGGTCTAGCTAGACCTAAGAAAGTATCAAAATTTGGTTATTCTGACTGTCCTAGATTTCAAGAACAGAAACCATAAATCTGACAGCATGTAGGGGAAGGAGGTTGAGTTTTTTATTTGTTTTTGCTTAAAGCAGTTCTCTCACCTCTCTGAATTATGTGTTGTATCAGCTGTGTTTTAGGCAGCATGTTTCTTGTTTGATTGCCCTTGGGTTTGCCCTCTGTTTTTCCCATGTGTCTTTTCTACAGGATGTCATAGTATATTTCTGACATTTGTATTTTCTCCTGAATATGCTTAATGGTCATGTTTGACTGAATAGTTAAAGACTGGAAGCAGTGTGTGCTGCTGCATTCAGAATAGAGCATTACTAAGGCAAGATAGGAAATGTGCTTAACATATTCATCTCTCAATTCACCTGCCCTGCCTTTATTTTTTGCCCTGAGGCTTTCCAAGGGACGACATCCTGGGTTGCTTTTTCATGCATGCTATAACTGTATTCTTTAGCTGCTGCTATGTTGTAAATAAGTTTCAGAGCAAGCTGAGAACTCCTTTTTTCCTTCTTACCTGTGTTGTTTTGCAACAGGTCAGATTGGATTAAGTAGATGTCTGTAGGCTTGGCCTCAGTGAGAAAAGTCTTATGATTTCAGGGGAAGGAGGGGAAAGAAGACTGTTGCAGGTTAGCATGTATCATGCAAAAATAATGGCATACGGTTCAGTCTGAAATATCTGAAGCTCTGAGTGTTAACGAAGTATGGCTTAAGAGTTACAGACAGTAAATTAGGATGTCATCTTAATCTTGGAAATCCTTCTGCACTTGTTCTTCTGCACTTGAGCTCCCCTCCTGTCAAGTATGAAAGATTACCCTTCTCAGATTGATTGCAAAAATAAGTAGGCAGAGACCAGGCAATGGTCAGCCATTACAGTAAGAAGCTGTGGCTACAAAGCACTGGGAAGGGTAGGCAAAAAGTTCATGGTGAAGGAATGAGTAGAAATACACTGTCTGTTGCCTCCACTTGTGTGAGGTGCCAGACGGTGGAAGATCTGCTCACCATGGTGGCCGAGCTGAAAGATGAGGTGGAGAGACTGAGGGCCATCAGGGACTGTGAGCGGGAGATCGACTGGTGGAGTAACTCCCTGGCATGCCAGAGGGAAAGGCACCAGGGAGATACCTCACAATTGGGGGTGGACCCCCTGCCCTGTCAGGCAGAGGAGGGGGAACTGAGGGATGGGGAGGGTTGGGAGAGG
>NW_010129646.1:0-239 GCF_000699245.1 Pterocles gutturalis | reverse complement strand
CCCCCCCCTCTGCCTGCCCCGTGTCCCCGGGTCCCCCTGAGCAATAGGTTTCAAGCATTAAACATTGAAGGGGAGGGAAGTGGGGAGGCACGGGAAGGTTCCCCTAAGAAGTTTCCAAGGGTGAGGCAGTCGACTCTGCGCATTCAGACTGCCTCTGCCAGGAAAGAAAGAAGGGTGCTTGTGGTAGGTGAGTCCATTCTCAGAGGAACCGAGGGGCCCATTTGCAGACCAGACCCGAG
>NW_010129645.1:0-10652 GCF_000699245.1 Pterocles gutturalis | reverse complement strand
TTAAGCAGTCTTTAACCCACGACACACATGCTGCTGTAGCAAACACCAGTAGATTACTACAACACCCAGGATATGATCAGCTTTGTCACTATTGCATGCTGATATAATCTTTTTGGAGTATCAGGAAAAAGAATTTCAAACAAACTGGCTCTCATGTCTTCACTGCCTAAGGCTCTTGGTATCACCTACAAAATGGGGTTTCTTTGTGACACCGTGGGCTATTAATCATCTTTGAGTAGACAAGCAAGTGCTCCAGGATTCAATGGACAGATATTTAGTATTTACCATAGCTATTTGAAATTAACAAACAGCTACAAAAATAGATGAATGGATGGGACAGGAACATGTCATAAGCAACACTAGCAATATATTTTCCAGAAGATATTGGTGCAAATTTGAGCACAAAAAATACTGTTTTCCACAGGGAACAGAAAGGATTCTTTCTCATCCCCCCAGTTTACGAGAAATTTGCCTGAAAAATGAATGCTAGTTGTTAGTGTTAGCACACCATCTTGTGGATAACTGGTGTAATTGGGAGTGTCACTGGAATAGCTAGCACAGCGTTGGTTGCTGGAAGCTTCCTATTCATGCAATGCTTAGAGCAACTCTCTGGTTTACGTGTATCATGGTTCATTTCCAAATCTGCTTGTGAAGAACTAAATCTTTGAATATAAAAGAAGATATACATATATGAAGAAAGATGCTGATGTTTAAGTGTTATTGTTAATTACTTCTCTTAGGACACACTTGGTACGTTTGGAAGAAACCAAAGCAACTGAGCACTTAACCATACCAGAGTAATAACCCCAGATACAGTAGACTGCTTATCTAATCTGCTATAAATATACTCGCATGATCCAGTAAGGTTCTTACTGCCCCCCTTGGGCAGATCTGTGCTGGAAAATAGATGCTAGCTTTGACAGCACTTGTTGTTCATCTGTACCAAGGATGCTAACCAGCTCTCTTCATAGATTAAACATTAAATCCAAATGTCTTCCATGATGTGTGGTGCTCCCAAAGCATTACCCATACAAATTTCAATCTTATTTCAGATCACTGGAAATGAAAAAACAAACAAACAAACAAACAAACAAAAACACAAACCAACAAGTATAGACTAAGCAGAAGGTGTGGGAAAGTTCCAGGATTTTCATATTCTTCATGTTTATACATCTATGATTAATGATCCCATTCTTTGCAATGGAAAGGTATAGGCATTAGAAGTTGATTTGATTTGAATTCCTCTAGGCCAGTTTCCCCAGCCAAGACGGTCCAGAAATGTTACAGAGAAGATGGGAAAGCTTACTCCACATGTGCCAAGGGGTCTCCAGTGTTTTCAAACATGCATTGTTTTAGTGGATCAAGATACACAAATTTTGATTCTCCATGACAAACTTTTTCACAAGAACAGTGAAGCAGTGGAACATGCTGCCTTGAGAGGCTGTGCAGTCAATACAAAGTTAGAACAGTACAAAATGAATTTGAAATGGTAGAATGGCTACTAGTAGCATGACTTAGCAATACATCTGTTTGGAAGAACTATAGGGTCCAGAGCAGTGGAAAGTATAGCTCACTGAACTTAACCCCTGTGTATGTTGCCTTTTTGCCCACTCTTTACTCTGCAGAGAAACATAAAGAACTTGGAAAGGTGTTTCAAGGTCTCAGTGCTGTGATTACCTGTCACAAGCAATATATACACACTCTGCTCACATGGACACCCATAGCCTCTCTGTTATAATTCTGAAAGCAATCCTCATGAAATATTAGAAACAACATAGAAAACAAGATCATTTTTTTTTCATGTACCATCCACTGAAATTTGTGTAGAGCAGAACCTTCTGAACAAAACATTCTTTCAAAATACTCCTCTAACAGCCTTATAGTATATGCATTTTAGATAGTTTCTTCCTTTCTCCTGAACCCTTCCCTTGCATTCTCTGCTGTTATTTCTGCCTGAAATTAAGATTGACCAAAACTGTCAACCAGAAGGGATAAGAAATTTCAAAACAAGAAGAATCAATACATATAACGTCTGCCTCCATAGCTTTGTGTTGCTTGCTGAATTTTATCATCAGCAAATACAAACAGACAAATCAACTTATATTTATTACGCAACACAATAACATGGCATTTTATGACACAAGTGCATCAAGTTCAGTATGCTTTGCTGCATTCTGTAATATTACAAAAAATAATTTAGCAGGTTTTTCTTTTATTTCTTTACTGGATTGTTATTTAGTCCTGATTTATCTCTAGAAGCTATATTGTTTGCTGTTGTATTTTTATGAAGATAGACCTTATCTTTAATGTGCATGTTTAAAACAACAGAGACAGAACAGACATTGGCATGTTATATCTGTTGATGATGTCCAACTGGGCAAGGAATCAATCAGTACAATTACTTGTACTGTTTGGAAAGAAGCACAAACAAGTACATACATAGCTGTAATATGTGGCCGAGTGTAGAAAAATTACAGCTCTTTCAAAAAGGGATTAGAACCTGAGTGTACCAAACTAGGAACAATTCAGAAGAGAACAGTTATGCTACAATGTTATTTAATACAGTTAAAATTTCAAGAATTAGGGAGAAAATGCAGAAAACACAGAAAAGTACCTAAAGCCAATTAAATAGAATATATTTGCATCAGTATATGTAACGTAATGAACAAAATAACAAGGCTATGCTTCAGTAGTTTAGTTTTTGATACAGTGCAGAGCATTTGATACAGTGTTGCAATTTGTTGCAATTTACTCCACCTGTCCTAAAGTAAAAAGGGGGGGGGGTTGTATCACAAAGTTACTTTGTAGCTTGCTGACATTTTAATTCATGTCACCGTTAGAAGAAATTATGACTGGGACAAAATGTAAACAAAATAACGTCTTTAGAAAGGCAGCAAAATATTTCAAAGCTGTTTCCAGTGGTTGGCCAAACAGAAATACAGACAAAAAAAATTATATAATTACTTTTTTAATGACAGACCAAATACACAAACATTTATTTCATAATTTTTTTTTTTCATTCCAGAATAAAATATTTTGGTCTTTCTCCCTTTCCTCTTTCATTAAAAGATGAAGTGTAACCTCTGACTAGCTTGTTGTTAAATAGCTGGTCGAAGGTTTTGCAAAGAAGTATATCTCAAAATAAGAGTCAAAGTGGTTCACTTAAAAATTTTCCAAATGATATTCCAAAATCCATTCTTCTGCTTTGGCTTGTCTGTAAGTACTTTAATCCTTTTACTCCACATATGCTCATAGGTGGGCATGTGGTATTACCTGTTCTTGATTTTTCCAAGTGTTTTCATTGCAAAATCATCATAATTCCATTGTTCACAGGTTTGCACAATTTGCATTTTCTGGACTTTTTTTTGTGCAGGGTCTTTCTGGGGCTAGCAAAGACTGTCCCAAATAGTCCCCTTGGGACAAGAAGGGATCATTTTGCACATTCTCTTGGAAGACCTGGCAGATAACTCCCTATCTATTTGCTGATTCTCTCTTCTAATGAAGAATGGACTCTGCATGCCTTCATGCACTGAGCAGCTGGGCACGTGTTGTAGTTTAAACCCAGCTAGCTGCAAACAGATACCACACAGCCACTTCCTCCTTTGCCCCCATACTGGGGATGAGGGAGAGAATTAAAGGGATAAAGGGAAAAGAGTCTCATGGGTTGAGACAAGAACAATTTAATAACTAAAGTACAATAATATTTAAAACAACAATAATTATAAGAGCAATATATACAAATATACAAATGAGTGATACACAGTAATACTGCTCACCACTTGACAACCAGGGCTCAGCCCATTCCCAGCTAACAATCCTGGAGCAGTGAGAGTCCCAAAACCACAATCTTGGAAAGGATATAAGAGCCCGAGCATCTGAGAGCTGACAGAGAGAGAGAGACAGAAAGAGAAAGAGAGAGAGAGAGAGGTTCTGGATAGTCCCTCATGATATACTGGGCATAACATGCATGATATGGAATATACCATTGGCCAATTTGGGTGTCAATCCTAAACCTAAGGTCAAATCCAAAACATAGCCTCACACTAGCTGCTATGAAGAACATTAACGCCATCCCAGCTGCAACCGGGACAGCATGACAAATCCTTTTCGTGACTGCACCTGCAACAAGGACAAGACAGGAACAAATGGGAAGAGTTCACAAGCTGGATGGCAGTTGGCACAAGAAAGCCCACTGAAGCATGCCATCCTCCATCTTTTGGTGTCTGAATTACTTGCTCTGATTTTAAGATAGGTTGAGTACATCACAACTGAACTGCAAATTGTAGAAACTGCTTTTAAAAAAATGTAAAATTATGTCTAGTAATTTAAAATTGGGCACTGGGCATTATTGTGTACCTTCTGACCTTTACATGTAATGATGATAAATTTTTAAAGTATGTGCTTCTAAAATAAACACCCATTCAGATTCCTGAAGTCCTGAATTACGTAATAATGTTTGTGAACAAGATATTATAGTTATAACCAATATAGAAAGGCCTCAGGAAATGAATTATTCTTCTTTCTGATACGCGCTGAATAACAAAGATAAAATGAAATATTAAATACCAGCTTTTTACATGAGTATCATCGTCCTGTGTTCTCAACGAACTAGAAATTCTGCAAGATAATAGTATTGTAAAAATATAATTAAGTCTCTCTTAAGCCAAATGAACAGTAGGAGAGAGTTTGCGCTCAGCTTTAACTCTGCCATTTCCTCCTAACTTCTGACACTATGACTGTGCAAGTTGTATTTCTTAATACGTTGGAGAAGGGAAAACAGGGAATTGCTGTTATAAGACAGTGAAGTGACAACTGGAGACTTTTACTGAATACATAAGTTCTACGAGCCAAAACACAGTTCAAATTATGTCCTAAGTACATGTCAATACAACTGAAAATGGAGAGTTAGATTCTGTATACATCTAGGTGAAGTAAAGAGGATCAATAAGAAATCAGAATCTGATCCTGCTGCTCTTTTTTCTTATAGATATTATATATTCTTTATCTTAATTATAAAATAAGAAATACAATATATAATAAATATGCAATACATCATCTATGCAGAGAGAATAATTTTATATAAATTATATTGCTATTAATATCATACTATGCTGTTAATTTTATTAGTAGTCTATCATAGCACAGCTGGCAGCAAAAAATTGCTGCTTCAACCTGTATCAGCTAGCACTGTCCTCAACCAGTCAGGACACATTAGAAGCAGAGGTCAGTGAAAGGGAGGAAGAGCAAGCTTCCTTGCTTTCTTGCTGGGCACTGCAGGTCAGAGAATTGGCACCTAATTTGTTTTGGGCATTTAAATCAGACTGTAGCTACAATTTAATTGAGTCATCAGACATACACAACATCTAAAACTAAAAGAGACCCAAGAGATCAAAACCTTAAGGGGTTTCATGGTATCTTTCCAGGTTAAAAATTACCTCCTAGATGTGCTGCCATCACTTCATAGCCACCTTTTACATATATTTGTTAATTACAATGTACTTTAGAATTGTTAAATTAAATGGGCTGCAAGAGGAGTGACCAATAACTGAGGTACTAGAACACCACTTACACATCTGAAGGGCATTTGTGACCAATTCCAGTGGCAGTGATTCGAATTCTGCTTAGTGCAACTCTGTTGACATCAGATTTATTACTAATTTACACCACAATATAACAAAAGAGAATCAAAATCTAAATTTTTGAATCTGCATCCTCTAATTAGCAAAGTATGTTGGAGGAAACAAATGCAAAAAACTAGTAGTTATCTACACAAGTACCCTATCCTGATACTAGCAAACTGGAGATTAGGAAGAGATGTTGAGATATGAGTACCTTCTAGTTAATTTTTTACAAATATGATAAATTCAGTCTATAATCTACTGCAACTCTAATATAGTACATATGATTTAACATAACATTTTAGAGACACTTTGAGAGACTGGAAACTTTATGGTACATTAATCTACAATGAATGTTATTTATGAGAACATTTTGCCCACAAAAGTGAAGGTATTTCTTTCGTAATTGGTGTATGTCTCTTTTTAAGTTGGCTTTACCAGACAGCCTGTTCAAATTGCTGTCTTGTGGAGGCAGATATATGCCAGGGTGAAAAATCCTAGTGGTCTGGAAGGAATTGTTATTACTCTTCATCCAAGATAATCCAGTATTTCTCTTCACCTTTTTGAAAAAAAAAAAAAAAAAAAAAAAAGGTCTAATTACTATAACAGGAATGTTTTGCTCTATATGTGACTGATCAGTCAGGAAGAAAATAAATTTTGAAGGGTTTCTAAAAATGTAACCTAATACAACAGAAAACTGAGTGAGAAAACCCAATTTGGTTCATCCATTGTATTAACTTCAAGTAAAATTTTGCTTAGATGATGTATGAACTGAACTGTGGAATTTCCACCCAGTTCCATGTGCAGCTGCCTGTTACACGAGAATGATGGGAAAACAGTTTGCTTCCACCATAGCAATTCTAAGAAGGCGATGAAGTGTTCCCCAAGACATATATGCAATGTATCAATATTCCCTTTAACATTTTACTCAAAAAACAAGTTGAGATACTTTTTTATCCTACATATGGGCAATATCTTGCATTGGGGCATCTGAAATGCAGAACAGTCAACTCTCCATTCAGGGACCAGCAAAAGGAAGAAAGGGCCACGAGCAAGGCCAAGTATGTTCTGCTCTGAAATACATAAAATCACTTCTCCATCACTTCCTAAAATAATTCTTCTGTCCTTTCCTTTCCTCTTTTTTCACCTCGTGACATTTCTGCTTACCTTTCTGTTCTGTAATGTTGGGACACCAAACACAAAAGCATCAGCAAAGGTCTATAATAAACACAGGCAATAACAGTATGTACATTCTTTTCTTAACGTATTTTGGCATTTTTCTAATCCAGTACATTTACCACAACCTTCTCACTTCCCAGAATTTAATTATCAAGTAATAACAGGGGGAAATTTATTTCTCACTGATGAATTGCTGTTCTGTTATCCGCAAGGGCAACTGTGGCTGTTACTTGCTTATTTTCTGCTTAGTCTCTTAAGTCTTCTCTCCTTCTACCATTCTGTTTTATTCCATTCATATTACTCACTTTGTTCTTTCTCTCACATCTCTTTTCTATTCTGTGTTCGTTTGATTGCATTCCTTTGGGAATCTGATGACTACAACTGACATAAAAAATGAAGCAAACTTCTTGGGGGGAAGGGAGGGTCCATATCTACAGAAATTTTGGCTTCAACTCTCCACTACTTGAAACTACTGAGAGGACTGACAGCTGTAACAGGAACTCGTTATCTTTACTTTTTTTAATAAAAACACTTCTTTTGAGACAAGACACTACTTTTTCTAAAATTCTTATGATTTCTTAAACTACAAGCATATTTAAACTGAAAACTATTTGTTACGCTGAATATACAGTACTTTATTGTTTAAGAAAAAAAGAATTTCTTGCTCTAAACTGAAAAGTCTTGAGAAAGTTTGGTCAGGCCAAGGCAAAGACTACAGTTTGTTAGTTGTGCACCATGTCTAAAACAACCCTTCACAAAAATATCATTTAGAAAGAGGGAAAAACAAAATCTGCCATATCTTCCTCAAGATATTAGTGATTCTGCATGTCAGGTACTATTTCAATTGAATACATCACTGCACTAGCAAAAGGATTAAGCAATCACTGCAATAATGGATTACCACATTAAAGTACAGTCTATAGTTTACACATTAGCCCAATATGATAATTCAGAGTGAATATATTCAATTATATTGATATACTCTGAATATATCAAACATAGCTTTTTCTGAAAATAGGGACATTCATCAAAAACAATGACATTACCATTCTGAAGGTCAGACATTAGAACTTCTTAATTTCCACTCTCTTTTGTGCACACATTGAAGTTTAAGCTTTAACTAGAAAAGAACAAGTGGGTCAAGAGAAAAGTGGGAACTCAAACAGCCCATTCAGAGATATTTGAATGGCTGAGTTTTGGATTCAGGAAATCTTGCTCTGGGGACTTAACTTCGGCAAGAGTCATGCATGTCAAAGCAGAGAAGCACTGTATGAAATGTACTGAAGTTAGAAGCTTTGGGTTGTACTCACTAATGTCCTTCATGATGCAGCTCACTTAATTTCTTTATGTTCTTTTGCCTTTCTAGCTTTCCTATATTTTATCTGTTTAGATTACTCTCTCTCTATGGCTGTCACATTCTCCCAGTTCAATTTCTCACTCTCTAGTTTACAGTATAAGTACTGATATGTAGTGATATTGTCTGGGCAGGCCACCAGAGAAAAGGTATAAATAACGTGTAACACAAAGAAGCCATGATTTGGTCCTGTACAACAGTAAAAAAAATTTCAGTTTTAATGTTTTTTCAAACACGAATATGTTCCAGAAAATGAATAATATATTAACATACCCATTGCAAACTCCGTCTCAGAAGAAAAATTGGGTAAAGCTTTGACTATGGTTCAGCATTTAGGCCTTCCTGAAACAGGACCCAGATAATAAAGTCTAGCCTCCTCCACAGGCAAAGAAAAAAGATCCATAAGGACAAGGCAACTTTTTCATACACTTGGGAATGAGAGGAACATTTAAAAGATACCTCTATTGTGCTGTGATATGTTTCACTTACATTCTTTATCTCATAACCTAGACAGAGACACAATGGTTTTTATCTCATAGCTTCCCTCTTATAATAAAAAGTACAAATACAATTTCCAACACACAGGTCTACCAATATGTTACATTCAGATCCCTCACAGAAATGCTTCATTGTGTGTGCAAATCTCAACTTTATATTAAAGGGACATTAAAAATCATCTTCAAAATAACTACAGTGTAAAAGGCAGGGATAAATATACAGCCGTACTGAAAAGATTGGGAAGGGGAACATATATAATGCATTCACTCTACACATTAAAAAGAAAAACCTTTCATTGATGATGGAAAAATAATATGTACAAAAACCCCAGAATCCTTACTTAGTTTACTAAAAGCAAAGTGGGACACATCTGAAACCTGTTGAGACTGGTTAGATGAAATCATTCTGCTATGGTTGCTTTCATTTGTAGTCTACCATCCAGCCTTCCTTGACATATGTAGAGCAGCCAGTGCCTAATAAATGATGCTGGTAAGCACTGTCTGCAATTGAGTGCTCTTCAACAGCCTCAAGGCAATTGGATCTTCAGCCTCCATTGTCCTTAAAAAAAAAGAAAGAATTGTTCCATTTATGAGTTCTTTTATCCCAGGGTGCAGAGATGGAAATGTCTGGAAAGCTCCACCTAATAGTGATCAGGAGCAAAGGCTTCAGCTGATCAAATGAGCTGAAGATGTAAGTGCTGTCATTCTGGCCAAAGACCCTTCTCATACCATGGTAAGAGTGTTGTGCAGCCCCTGAAATGACCACAGCTCAGATAAGTGAACTAACAAACACCTGGTTACACCTGACATCTTTTCCAGGTGAAAATTCTTGTCTGGGCAAAAACTCCAGAACAAACAGCACAAATCCATGTGCAGGTCAGACCCACAAGCAGAGAGTCCCATACATGTTTGACTTACCATGCATGCACCAAGTGCCAAACTGCATGATTTACAACAGTAAGTTTGAAGTTTGTGAATGTTGTGCATGTGTCTGGATCCTAGACATAAAAAGCAACTTGTATATGTCCTGCATTATCCATGTGCCTGAAAAATCTTACATAAAAAAGTTAGGACACTTACTCATATAGTCAGGAATAGAGAATACTTTCTCTCCTGCTCCCTTCTGCGAATCTCTGCAGATTAATTACCATCTAGAAAATGCAGTAGGAAATCCTCTTAAATACCTGTACAATAGATCTCATCAACACACCGACTGCAGTTACAGCACCTGCTCCCAGAATGTTTTCAAATTAAACAGGTAATGAATACTAATAAACAATTCTTAGTTGAGAAAAACAGTGAGTAATGCATGCCACTACCTTTCAAAGGCGAGAATTTCTGTATCTTTACAGAAAGTCTAACTCAACCCAAATTTTTTTTAAAAAAGTTCTTACATAATCCATTCTTTAAAACTGTGTTCAGAACACTGAAGCCCTGATAATTTGTTTTTTTCTTCCATTTCCCCTAATACACCAAATCAAGTCTTGGATATTTCCTTTTGGCCTCTGTCGTGTTTTAGAAAGGCCAGAAGGACAGTCCTTTATTAAACACCTGGTGGGCTGAGGCAGGGACAGGGAGGGTTTCAATCATCACTTAGGGTCACGGGCAAGAAACCGACATGGCTTGGGAAGAACAAGAACACAAGTGAATTTATTAACTCTTTACAACAAGAAGCAGGATAATGAGAGAGAGAAACCACATCTTAAAAAGGCACTTCTCCCTCACCCCTCCCTTCTTCCTAAAGCCCAAAGGCTTTGTTCTGTACCTTCTCCCCCCCAACGGTGGCGCAGGGGGGCAGGGAGTGGGGGGTGCAGTCAGTCCGCGGCTCCTTCCTCCTCAGAGGAGGGCTCCTCACAGTCTTTCCCGGCTCCAGCATGGGGTCGCTTCTCACAGGAGAGTCTTTCTCAAGAACTACTCCAGCATGAGTCCTTTTCCACACGGGGCTACAGTCCCCTGACAATTGCCCAGCTCCAGTGTGGGCTTCTCCATAGTTCCAATGTGGGG
>NW_010129644.1:46640-46898 GCF_000699245.1 Pterocles gutturalis | reverse complement strand
TGTCAGTTGCTCTTCCCTTATACACCAATACTGTAGCCCCACTGCAGAAGGTTGCTACATTTGTCAGGCATGATTTTCCCTTGGTGAAGCCATGTTGCCTGACACTAATCACCTCCTTATTTTCCACATGCTTCAGTAGAATCTCCAGGAGGATCTGCTCCATGATGTTGCCAGGCACAGAGGTGAGACTGACCGGCCTGTAGTTCCCCGGGTCTTCCTTTTTCCCTTTCTTAAAAATGGGGCTTATATTTCCCCTTT
>NW_010129644.1:11770-46516 GCF_000699245.1 Pterocles gutturalis | reverse complement strand
CTTGATCTTCTCCTACAGTGGGAAGTTCTTCATTCTCCCAGTCCCTGCCTTTGCCTTCTGTGATTTGGGCGGTGTCGCTTGAGCCCTTTCCAGTGAAGACTGAGGCAAAGAAGTCATTGAGTACCTCAGCCTTCTCCATATCCTGGGTAACGAGGTCTCCCATTTCCTTCTTGAGAGGGCCTACATTTTCCCTAGTCTTCCTTTTATCCCCAACGTACCTATAGAAGCTTTTCTTGTTGCCCTTGATTTCCCTGTCCAGGTTCAGTTCTATGAGGGCTTTAGCTTTCCTAACCTGATCCCTGGCTGCTCGGACAATTTCTCTGTATTCTTCCCAGGCTTCCTGTTTTGCTTCCACCCTCTGTAGGCTTCCTTTTTGAGTTTAAGTTTATCCAGGAGTTCCTTGTTCATCCATGCAGGCCTCCTGGCATTTTTGCCTGACTTTCTCTTTGTTAGGATGCATTGCTCCTGAGCCTGGAGGAGCTGGTCCTTGAATATTAACCAGCTTTCTTGGGCCCCCATTCCCTCCAGGGCTTTGTCCCATGATGCTCCACTGAGCAGATCCCTGAATAGGTCAAAGTTGGTTCTCCTGAAGTCCAGGGTAGTCAGTTTGCTATGCAGCCTCCTCACTGCTCTAAAGATCTTGAATTCCACCATTTCATGGTCACTACATCCAAGGCTGCCCTTGAGTTTCACATTCCCCACCCCCATCCTAGGGAGGGGGAAGGGTGAGTGAATGGGTTGTGTGGGGTTGGCTCCCAGCCAAGGGTAAACCTATCACACTGCTAGTCTGTGATTCTTATATACACAAGAAACTTGTATCATTAATTACAAAGCCTTTCCTCAAAACTTTTCATATTCTCACTAATTTAAGTCCTGATGTTGCAGATTTAGGAAACTCAAGTTACAGAATATTTTAAAATATCCTTGTAAAAGTGCAAGAGCCTCTTGATGTATGTAGCAGTGGCAAGTGCTGCATAAAGGAGAGCCCATTGCCTTGAGATTGGTGTAGTAAGCTTGCATTTAAACTACTTGTGTTTTCTAAAACCAGTGTCTAAAAAGAGCCAAAAAAGCTTTGCTACTCACTTTTCCATCTACTAGTTCGATGCCAAGCCCATCCATTTTCTGGCTGCTGACTCCTAGGAGAACACCGTTCATTCGTGTTGTACGGAATTCAAATTCCACAAGCAAGTCTGTTCCCACTTTGTATGCACCAACTTGGAGAGAAAAGGGGAAGCATAATAAAATGAAGAAAAGCATTTAATACATTATTCCCAATAATAACACAAAGTGTGTTGCCAAATACCTATCTTGGCATTAGCAATGCACTCCATTTCATGCAAAATCATGTAAGTAACTGTTCTGGTGGCTGTGCTTGGTGTGAGACCTTGCTAGAAAGTCATATAGTCTATCCCTCAGCAAGATAAAGAAAAATGATCAGTGAAAGTTTCAAGTATTGGTCTCACTTTGCCTCCAGTCAGCAGGAGTTAGGTAGCACTAGAAGTTTTTGAAAGCAGCATCTTCTCTTTCTCTGTTCCTTGCCTATCAGCAGAATTGCTGCTCATTACCTGTTTTGGCAAAGCCTGTTCCATCGAAATATGTTCCTTTCTGTGCAGTGACAAAGCATTTTCCAACGTTGAAGCTGGAAGCTGGATTATCCAGGTCAACAGGTGATTCTGTCATTTTAAAACTTCTGATACAGCCGTTGATGCTGTAGGTGACCTGCAGTCAATATTTCAAACAAAATGTGTAACTGTGCGAAGCAAGCTGAAATGCTCAGAATGAAGGCCTGAATTATGTAATCAAAAAAGTACCTTTCCTCTGCTTTCCTCTGCTGGATTTATGGAGCTGAATAAAACTTGACTTTTACATGGCTAATCCTTAATATCTGATTGTAATTGGAATCTAATCTCTGTTGTACTGAGGATGAATTACATTACTTTTCAGGGATGTGATCTGAGACACATCTATTTGACTTAATGGAGGGAACATAAAATAATACACTGCATAATGAAGCATAGCAAATTACAACAGCAATGCAGGAATTTAATGGCTTATACATTACCTTTTTAATTGACTAGGGTATGGGGTTTGTGAGGAGGTGAAGACACTGGATACAGTTCTCTGGGCTGCTGGGCTCCCCGCCCCCCCTATCTTTAATCATGTTACTATGTGCCTGATGTTGCATGTTAAGACTGAGATAATGCAGGTACACAGCAACTAAAATGAACAAAGCCCCTACATAAAGGTTGTTGATTGTATTCTTTGTATAACTGCTGACGGTATTCTTCATAAAATAACTGTATATAGGGCCAGTGACCGCAGCTACAGAGGCCAGAGAGGCAGGTAGAGGTGGAGGACATGCTTGGGTGCGTGGAGGCTCCCGTGCAGGGTAGCAAACTGCAGCTGCAGTTTGGCTTCTGCGCTGGGGGCACATGGCTGTGACTCGGGGTGGGAGGTTTGTGCAGACTTCAGTAAGGGTGATCCTGCCTGGGGCACGAGTCAGGGGCTGCCCAGGCTACAGCTCAGGTTGCCCCAGGGCTCAGCTGTGTGGATGTGCACCCCAGTGGGGCCTCTGAGAGCCACTGGCATCCCACCCCCCCCAAACTGCCCAGGGAGCTCTCCCCCCCTTTTCTCTCAGAGGTGCGCAGAAGAGGCATTTTGGTTCTCAGCTTTGACCTTTGACTTAAGAGTCAGGAAAATTTATCCCTGATACTAGTGGGAGAGAGGAAAATTATAAACCTGTACTTTGAGGAAGAAAAGGAAGACATATTCATAAGCAATGCAGTAGGGAGGAAAAGAAAATCAGCATATAAAATACAGTGT
Source organism: Pterocles gutturalis (assembly GCF_000699245.1). Taxonomy (NCBI): domain Eukaryota; kingdom Metazoa; phylum Chordata; class Aves; order Pterocliformes; family Pteroclidae; genus Pterocles; species Pterocles gutturalis. The sequence continues at coordinate 43,693 of NW_010129644.1, read as the reverse complement.
AGAAATATATAGGAGAAAGGCACACCTGCAGGGGGAAGTCTTGACTCTACACACTGCCTCCTCTGACAATGTCCTGACTGGAAATTTGAAAGAATTTCCAAAAAATTTTTTCTTTGTAAATCAAAGCTGAATATACTGTGGAATTATACAGCTTATTACTGCTAAATACACTTGTACAAAGTGTACAAGTACTTGAACAGTATCAGTGAATAAATTCATTTCTGATCTGAGCAATGCTTTCTGTCAGCTTCTTCATAAGTAGACCTTTTTCTAATTTCTAAGTGAAAGTCATCTCTAGATCAACAAGTTTTGTTACCAAAAATAAAAAAGACACAAAATATACCAAATCTTGCCAACTTCACTGTGAGAATAAATCATAGAAATGCAAGATTTCTAGACAATTCTATAACATTCTCTAACTTCACAATTTCACTTTCCCTATGGAAAAGCAAATCTGTTTTGACTTTAGCATGGTGACGGGCAGTATAACATCTTTTGCTGAAAGCAGAGTTTTGAGTGCTTTAAATGTGACATATGCTGAAGCCAAACAAGTAGGTATCAGTCTGCTGCACTGAATAGGAAGCCAGCCCAGCTATGGTTACCTATTAGGTGATGTCCAAAATGGCTGATGTGTATTTAGCAGAAGGCCCTAACTAAGATAATACATGCTTTCAACTTACTTTGCTTCAGAGCCTTTACATGAAGACTACAACACAACGCTCTATTAATACATCATGCGGTGTATTTTACGGAGAATGTTTGAAAGGCAAGCACTCGTTTTTACCTTCTGTGAATGACATTTGAAATCACAGCTTCATTTAGATTCCAAAGCACGTAAGACTGTCAGGATCTGACATGACTGTTACTGCCAGACTGAGACATTTGTCTGCATGGGTTCCCTCCATTACTTCTGACAAGGAGCAGTAGGTAAGGATTTAGTGTTACCTTTCTCCTTAGGTTAGTATTTGTAAATTGCAGATGTATTTTAAAGAGCATACTTTGATAGTATGAGGCATTATATTTTGTGGGTAGTTAAGTATTGCTTTTGTTTTTCATTGCCTCGGATCTGGTTCGGTCAATTCAAATGATCAGTAGATTTACCTCAGTTCGGGCTTTCTGCACAATCCAAAATCCAAAATTTGCTGAGAAGTATGATCTTACAGATCAGTTTTCTTTATGGAATGCAACTCTCAGATTTAGAGTGGTTACTCTTCCCCTTCATTCCTCATCCACGAGTTATTATAGGGACTTACTTAACCAGGATCTAGGAATTCTTTTTCTGTAGTTATTTTGTCCACTCCAACTGGTGGACTCTTGCCTGTCTATAGACTAGTATTTGCCGTTCTGTAATCATCTTACTAGAATGCTATTTACTCATGTACAGTTTCTTTGAGAGCCTGGTTTGTTTCCTTGTTGGGATCTGTATTTTTGCCTCCTCTTTACCAATTCTGTATAACCACCCAGAATGAGCCTAGATATAGGAGTTACTGACATTCCAGTTATTTGTTCGCATTGTGCTGTACTATATGCCTAATTTGTTGTTTGCTATGATTAAATTCACTCAAGTTCTGTCTTCTGCTTTGAAAAACCACTCTGCACAGAGAGAAAAATAATGCAGGGAAGAGTTTTCTCTGATTCTGATACTGGCATATCTTGGGGGGGTGTGAGGGCAGCAGGAAAGGGAGGTGACTGACAGGGAATTTGTGTGGATAGCTGCAATATGTGGCCTGAGTGAGGGAATACAGTGTTCCTAGTTAATTCTACAAAGTTTAGGCCAAAATTATATTCACCTCTCTGGGCTCCCTGTTTGCAAAGGTATCTTCTGTGTCAGCATGGAAGCTGGGCATTTGGGCTGAAACAGTGATGGACTGATACATGCACATTTGATTTGGAAACAGAAAGAGGACAAGAGAGTTTTCATGGCCTTACTTCAAAATACATCCTCTCCTAGTTTAGTAATAACAACACAAAACCAGTTACTACAGTAGGCAGCTGTACTACTGGGTACTTTGTCCTGGGTAACTTTGGTTTCTACTGCTTCTCTTAGAATATACTTTCAATGTTTATTAGCACTTAATTTATAGATGAATTACAGCCAAGAGAAAGGACAAGTAATAGTCAGGACCTTAAACTCTAGCTGTGCGGTGATCAAAGTGGATACAAGCATATGGATCTTTTTACTTTTCCATAACAGTAAGTTTGCTATTTCTAGTTCTTTTCATTAACTGGATTCTGAGTCAGATCTTTCCACTGAACAAACTTAGTGTACCTCCAGTAAGATTTATTTTGGTGAGCAGTCTTGGGGAAAAGCAAAAGAAAACAAAACTGGGAAGACATTGGTACCAATTAAGACATACTTAAGGTGTGTAGGATAACTTAATTAGACTTGCTTACCGGACCAATTCTTCTAGTTGTGTAGTTAATGGGCAATCCACCAACATAGAGCATTCCTACAACATCCAATATATCAGCCTTCTTGGGGCTAACAGTCCTGTTTGAAACATCATCTACTATAAGGGTTCCTTCTTGCTTTGTTCGAATGGCTTTTATCTAAAATGACACACAAATGCAATACAATTACAGATAGTTTTCTCTCAACAAAGTATTTCCAGACTGTAACTAGCCTGTAACAGTCCAAAATATACAACAATATTGGAGAGAGTAGTAGGAGTGGTTAGTAGAAGTTCCCTGCCAGCAACTGTGGATGATGTTCATGGAACAGAGCTCCTGTGCAAGGTCTTGTGCAAATATATGACTGCCTTTTAATTAGCTCTGCATAGGAAGGCGCAATGACTATTATTTATCAGAATACTGAAAGGACTTAGGGTTCCTTTAAAAAGCTTAACTGTTACAATCATGGGAATGTCACAATATTGTTTTTCCTGGAATCAGATAGCAATTTTAAGTACTGGGAATAGTAAATGCTGAATGTTAACGGCACCGGTGGCAAATCTTTATTGCAGCATGTGTTTGCAGACAATTCTGAGTTTATGATTTCACTAGTTTGGACATGCCTCAGATTACAGTTCATGCTAGAGTAAATATAATACCAACTATATTCTATTGGCATTATGGCTTCTGTTCAGACAAATGGGCTGTGAATTGTATGGAGGAAGTGCAGTTGCTGCAGAGCTGAGGAAATTCTACCCCAACAACTGCAGGCCAGTTTCTTTCAGAAGGTTTATGCTGATTTCTACAAATCAGCATAATAATGGTTCTGTATAAAAGAGGGATAAATGTTAAATACAACATGCATATTAGCATATTTCTACACAGCACAGTAGTTAGCTCGCCAAAGAAGGAAAGAGAGAAAACCAGCATTTTTCTTTGGCTTTTCTTTAACATGGCTGCTCTTGCTTCAGTGTGGCAGCACATCTGTCATGCAGTGAGAATAACTGAACACTGACAAGGGGTGTCCTGGAGGTGAGGGACTGAATTTGGTGTTTATAGACAACTGTGAATTTGATATGGACAGTTACACCCTGGGTGGAAGGAGGATTTGGTGAGCGAGACAGGAACTGGGAGTAGACAGTCTTACAGAGGACCTAAAGAGATAGCAGCAGCACAATGTGGCTTCTGTATGGACACGTGTTAATCTAAACCATTGCAAATGGAGAAGAGGTTCTCACTACAAGGCTTATTTTAAGGAGAAGCCTTTGCTTTCTTAAAAACAAAGACTGTGGTCTTTTATTAAAGAGGTTGCCCTTTTCCCCCTCCCAAAATGGACTTCCTTGTGGTTTTTTTGGGAACTGTGACTTTGGATTTTGTCTCCATTCTCTACTACAAAAATGGGATCTACAACAAAGGCCCCTCTCTCACAGAGTGCCAAGCTGCATGCCAAAAGAGCATAGTCTTGCATTTATAACAGACGCTTGTTAGTTCTCTTATAAGATAGTGAAAATGGCTAAGAGAGAAAAAAAAATCCTTGTTCTATATCTATAGAGAGTCTAGCAGAAAGGGGCCCTGGTCTACTGCCAGTGCTCCTAGGCACTATGTAGAACAGATAAATACGACTACAACTTTATTTTTTCCCCTCACAAAATACCTTGGTTTAGAGCATTTGCTATCATCAAAAAGTTCATGAATAAAAATCAAGTGAAAATAAAATTCCTGTGGAACGGGGTGGGAATGAAGCAGAGAGGGTCTAAGGATGACTGAAAAGAGATGTGGTAAGAGCAATTCAAGCATAACAGAAAATGCAATTAGATTTTTTTTCTCATTTGGTGATAGAGATGTGCACGGTGACTTTCCAAGTATCTGTCCAAAATGTAATGTCTCTTATAGCATATAACTTGAATACCTGGTTATATATATTCTTTTCTTCTGTGTCTTTATCAGTGCTTTAAAGAGTGTTACCTAATGAATATACTGTGTGTTTGTTGTCCTTGGCCCAGTAAATACTAAACTTCATGACTGTGATATTATTCCTTCACTTACCCTTGAAAGCCACAGGCATTGTATCTAAATGCTTCCTCTCATAAAGTCACAGAAGGGTCTGCCAAATACATCCATGAATATCATATTTATTCCCTAATTAATTGAATTAATAATGCAGGAAAGATTTACTTAAGTATTTTTTTTTCTTTCTTCCTAGCATTATGGCTGAACAGTGACATTATTAACAAAGAAACAACTGGCCATAATGATGTATTCAGTCACGAGGAGCTGGGACTCACTTGAGCCCTATTAGGCAAGATGGAACATTTTCTGCAGTTCCTTACCATACATAGAACATATTGTAAATATGTCCAGAAATAGGTGTTTCCTCAAGGACAAATTTCAAAGATCAGCACCAGCTTCTTTGTTAGTGGAATATGTATGGTGTACTCAACCGTACATCTAAAAGCACAAATTTTGCAGACTACAAAAATGCCTAGTTGCAAAGTTTAGCTTGTATAGACTACCTTTTGCAAATATCTTAAGACAAAACAAAGCTTGCTCTTAGCACTACAAAGAATAATTCAGCATCAGCGACTATTATACCTTGTGCCACTGGCCATCATTTATTTTGTTGGAAATCATTGTGTTGGTATCTCCGCTCCCCAGATCATAGCTGAAGTAAGGCAGTCCATTCTTTATCTGAACTGTAGCAAAATCAGCATGGTTGATGCGGGCCATATAAAACAGCAATCCAGAATCAGCTGTTGTTCGGACTTCAAATTCAATTGTAAGCCTGCAAATCAAACAAACAGGGAAACAGCAACAAAGGGAAAGATAGTCAGACAGTAGACGAATTTATCTGCTTTACCTATTTATGTTCCTCTAACAACGCTTTACATTAAGTGTCCCTTTTTACTTGTCCATCAGAGCTTAAGAAAAATGATTTGCTTATATGCAAATTGCATTTTACAGATATCTGATCCCTCAGATGTGAGTGTTCATTAGTCCTTTTGCTGTGGAAATACAAAAGTGCAACCTTGGCAAAGAATTTCAAGATACAATTCTCAGCTGCAGCTGTAGTTGCTAGAAAATCCCAGCGCTTGTAAAATTCCAGCAGCACTATCTGTCATCCACACACGTAATGCTCACAAAGAGGAGCGAGCTATAGTGACAGCTGGCAAATGTTGAGTTTCCAATGAGTTGTATTGCCTGAAGACGGGTTGCAAAACTTTTAAAGAACCAGAGAGAAGAGTTTACAATCAGGATATAAAACACTTATTCTGATTTGTCCAAACTGAAAATGGAAGTGTGTCTGAGGGGGTCTGCTATCTTGTGAAAACCACTGACCCCTTGGACCAAATGGTAAAGCCAAAAACCTCCCCTACAGCAAAGAACCTGGGAAGAAATGATTTAGATGATCTAGATGCTAAGGTTGTACAGGCAACACATCACTAACTTAGCCCAAACTGATCTGCAAAGTCAGTACCTGAAAGGAATTGATAATATAAATGTGAAAAATCATTGTATGAAAATTATCAGGCCTGGATTCTTATTTGAAAAGAAGACATGCAAGGACTGTAGGGTTACATATTTATTTTAATTATTTTCCTAGTTTTCTAAAATTAGCATACATGAAAATATGCAGTACACCATCTTTATAGATAAAAATAAATGTGAGGCTGATAGACTTGTAAACTATAAGGCAGCAAAAACAGTGGTGTGACATGGCACATTTGTTAATGATCATGTGCTGGCACAGCAAAAATGAACAATTAACAAGTCATAGCTTCACAAATCCATTGAAAACAGCTGTATGTTTATAAGCAGCTCTTGGAATTCCTTTGCATATCTTTGTGTATATGTATATATTGCTATACTTTTGGAGGGCAATGTAACTTTGCCTGTTTTCTCTTCAAGCTTGATCTTGACTATTGGAACAAAGGGGAAAAAAGGTTTGCTTATTACAAGAAATTATCAAGAATTTTTCACTCAGAGGGTGATGAGGCACTGGAACAGGTTGCCCAGAGAAGCTGTGGATGCCCCATCCCTGGAGGCATTCAAGGCCAGGCTGGATGGGGCCCTGGGCAGCCTGCTCTAGTGGTTGGCAACCCTGCCCACAGCAGGGGGGTTGAGAGTAGATGATCTTTGAGGTCCTTTTCAACCCAGGCCACTGTATGATTCTATTAAGTCAGTGAACCAAGAAACTTTCTTCAAAAAAACCCCCAATTTATGAACTAATTTGCATGACCTGGTTCCATTCTTCTGTGTTTGGTTTTTTGTTCTTTTTTTTTGGGGGGGGGGGGGGCGTTGGCTGGGTTTTTTTGTTTGTTTTGGTTTGGATTTTTTTGGGTTTTTTTTCCTGAAAATCAGTCTGGGATCTATCTGTATGTCTGTATGTGCCAAACCTTTACAAAGAGGTGAGCTGTTTTTGTGAGAGCTACTTGGGTGGGCACTTCATTGCCTAGATTTCATGCTTTAATGCTTTTTAAATTTACATAATAAAATTAAGTAGCCGTGGGCCGTGATCTTTTTTAGATTATGCCCATAATTTCGGGAGATGCTTTTGAGAACATTAGGAGGGACATTTTTATTTTGACATGATTCCATCAAAACTCATTGCTGAAATAAACAATATACCTGTTTTTCACTTTAGTGTCATCAAATGCAACTGCAATGTGGCTGTTCCTTGAAAGACCAAATTGCTTGCCACCTTCCAAAATGGCTGGTTCTGTGTCAGCAGCACAGGAAACCTGCAAAATATACAACGATGAAGCAAATTTTGTATTTTCTATCTCTGCTGTGCACATGCTGGAAGTTTTCCAGCTGCCCAGGAGTCAGAATATTCCACCTAGTCTAGACACTGGCCCTGCAGTTTTCCAGGTTGTTGATGTCTCATCACACCAGCTAAAGTTATAAACCAGTATGACAGGAACTTGGTGTAAAAGCAGAGCTCATTAAGCTGGCTGTAAAACAAATAAAAGTAATATAGGAACATTGCTGCTTTCATGCCACCAGTGGACATTTTTACAAGAGTCTTAAGTGATTTCCAGGCAGCTCAGTGTATTCTTAGCTCGCATAACTGGGTTTTACACAGCAGGATGCCCTTTTACAGAAATGAAGCAAGACTTAAGTTTTAAAGGGATGCTTTGCTGTCGAATTGAAATCTAGTCACCTTAAAATAATGAGTTAAAAGTAGTTTCAGATCCTGCACCTGTCAACAAGTCCTCCATTTTACTTCTTTATATTGTTTTACAATTGTATTCTTTGTTTAATGTGCTCTCGTTTCCCCTGGTGTTGTTGAAAGGCCCCCACAAACAATAAGGGCTCGAGTAACTGATGGATAGAAGTAACTACTGTTAAACTCCCCTAGCTGACTAATGCAGACACATTACTCAAGGGGTAAAGAAAGAAACCCTCCCTGCTCCACTTCTATTAATCTTAAAGTGGTGCAACAATGGAAGGTAAAATATCTTCTGCCCAGTATAATTTTCTCTTTCTAATTTCACCAAGTCTTTTAATCTCTGGCCCTAAAGCTCTTGTATAGGGGTGCCTGGGGCAATGCGAGACCATGGTAATTACCAGCTCCTACTCATGTCTAGCTTTTGCCTCCCACTGAGAGTATTGTGAAGAAACTACTCAAAGGGTCTAACTCAACACAATATCAGGACAATACCCCCGGGAAAAAAACAAACTTTGATAGCTGTGAGCTCTGTCTTTAAGTACTGCAGCTGATATAATTTTCGATTGGTGACAGTCTCTTATTTGAGCCTTGACTCAGCAGGGACCTGCAAAGTAGGAGGTGCGGTTGCTTTTCTAACAAAGAACCCTTTCTGTGAAACATTTTGAAAGTGTCATGAGTGACTCATCAGACACTGAGATTTCAGCTGCAAAGAGGAAAATTCTTTCCCCCCTGACTCAGTTTTTCAGTAGTGTTGTATTTTTTGCTTTCACATGTCGCAAACATCTTCACAACAGCATGGAGCACTTCTAAATATTAGTTTTGCATAGTGAATGCTCTGGTTTGAATAAGACAGAGTAGAACACCATGCATTACAAGTACACATCAATATGCAGTGGAGGGAAAATCAGCAGGACGAAAGAAAGTTATGAACGTGTGATAGTCGTCTTCCAGTGGTCATCAATTAGAAAAAAAATCATATGCCCACAATGCTGGGTAAAGTTTCTAATGATTTTAAGTTTTACGGGTTTATCTAGAAGTTTAACAACTATTTTAATAACAATACTGTGTACGTATTATTTTCAATAGCACTTGAAGATAGGGACTAACTACTGGTACTGGAACAACAGAAAAGTATTGGAAAATACACTAACACACACTTTTCTCTGGCACACTTTTACATATTACATGGTAAAAGGGCATATTCTGACAGTAAATTCAATCCCAGGCAGGTATATGTTAGTAAAGAGCCTGGCTCTGACAATTTAGCTGCTCCCCAGCATCAGCAAACACTGCAGTTTTTCTTCATCTCAGCAGGAGGACTGTAAGGAAGGGCAAGGAGTGGGAGAGAGTGCCAAACACACTGTGATGGTTGAAATCACAGCAAGCATATACTGATTATTTACTGATAAATACTGACTGATAATAGCGAACATTCATTAGGTTGATCATAGAATCATAGAATGGTTTGGGTTGGAAGGGACCTTAAAGATCATGTAGTTCCAACTCCCCTGCTATGGGCAGGGACACCTCCCACTAGACCAGGTTGCTCAAAGCCTCATCCAGCCTGGCCTTGAACACCTCCAGGGATGGGGCATCCACAACTTCTTTGGGCAAGAGATTGGGTTGATGTGGAAATGTCAGTAAAAATAAAAAAAAAAAAAAACCAGTGGGGCGTGGTTAAAAAACTTACAGGTTTTATTCACAAGCCTATATCAGCTTTAAGTTTATCTATGGACAGCCAGCTTTACAGTCTTCACAAGACTGTGAACTAAGCATGGATCATCGGCCTATATTAAAATATCCCAGCTTTGTTTTTTCAGTAATGTCCTTAAGGTGTCCTGGGTTTAAACCTGGCTGTTTAAAAATCTCCTATATTACCTGAGCGCCTCAAGACTGAACTCTTCAGCTGGACTTTACTTCATTCTTGTCAGATGTTGAGGAAGCTAGGTGAGTATCAGTGGGAACAAAGAACAGAAAAGCCCACTGGTGGACTGTCACGCATTCTCTATAAACTATGCTGTATTAGCAATCACAAAGAAAGTAATCAGGGGAAAAAGGGAGCACCACTGAAGCAGTCCCCACAGTTCACTGAATAGTGTTAATGAAACTATGAAGTAATGCATGGAGAAATAGTGGAAGATACTGTCATGGAGTCAAATGCAGAAGTAGTGCTGGCACTCTTAATTTCAGTGGAAAGCGAATCCTGAGAAGCAGTGAAGAGGCAGAAGCAACAGTTACCCAGTGTTGAGAAACATTTTAGCATCCATAGCAAGCAGCAGCAGCAGATTGGTCACCAGTTTTCCTAACTGTCCTACCTCTAGATCTTGTCTTGCCTTTAGTAGAGGGTAGGTTTGTTTCATTTGGGATCAAGCTCCTCTCCCCTTTTGCATGCAGATGGATAATAGATTTTAAAAAGGTCCAAAAAGGTCTTAAATAGAACAGATATGTTATTTAAGCCTACTAAGTTGAAATATTTTTTTCTGCTGTATATTTTCCATATACAGTCCTTTTACACTTAGCTTCTGTAAAATTAGCTGTCATATGAGTGCTATCTCATTATTAAGACTATAGTTATTTATTTTGTTGCAACATCCCCCAGAAAAATACTTCAGAGAACTTCCTGAGATGAACGTAAAAACTATCCAAAAGCTTGCCTTATTTAAAATACTTTAAAGTCTTCAAAATACTAAAATGGTTTCATTTTTTTTTCCAAGAGAGAAAGTGGAGTAATGGTATTTTCTTTAGATTTTTATTTTGAACTCCTGTTTCAAGTTATCATGGCTCTAGATGTGTGATATACAAAACTCACCTAGTTACAATGGGACTAGTTTCTGGTATTAATTAGTAGATCTATTCCTCTCAATTTTGCTATTGAAAAGTTAGTGCTTAGAGTCTTAGTATGCACTTGCTCTCTCATGTGCTTCTGTGGTTTTAAAATTTTGTTTATAATGCTTGATCAAGGGATAATATGACCACACTCTTTCACAACAGTGAGCATTAAACTGGATAACTCTTTACTGTTGGCTGGTTCCTTATCTCTCTATGGGTAGCCTTATTATACTGCAAATTTGCTTACTTTCAACTCCAAACAGAAAGATGCATTGGAGCTCTTATGTTACAACTACTCCACCTTGTGGGAATTAATAAAAAATGCTGCCCTAGAGCATTAAAAGGCCAATACATACAACTCTGGGGCTTGGGGCAGGGTGATAACTAAGATGGAGCTTGCCTGTCTTGAACATCAGGCTCCCATTTCCAGGTACACAGATGGCTGCATGTACTGTGGAGACTTTAGTAGTGCCTGATGAGTCCTTCTAGATAAAGCTGTGCCATATGTACCTGGCCAATGAAGGTGGCCACCTTTATGAGTTAGGGGGTTTGGCCTAAATTTTGTACCTTTTTTTGGTAGGAAAACATTGTTAGAAATTCTACCTATGTCCAAGGAAATCCAGATATGAATTCTGAAAATGAGTCAGGTAGCAGGGAGCGACTGTGGCAATGAATTCAGGTTCCTTTGCCTCTAACTGATAGACTTACACCCAACCAACTCATTGAAAATCGCAACTTTTTTTTTTTTAATGCGGTCTTCATGCAATCAATTGATAATCTCTGGGTCACAAAGAAGAATCTAATACAAACAAACTCAGTGTTCTGTAATGTTGTCTCAGTGAGGAGGTGTGAAATAGGAATAAAGATTAAACTGGACCCAGCCTGGGAGCTCCTCCCCAAAATGGTTGAAAGATCTTATGAAGCCAACCTGGGAGAAACTGCCAAAATTACTGACTCTGTTGTATTGGATATATATAAAAGGAAAGTTAAATATCCCAGTTGTTAACTTCTCAAAACTGTCTTATTATGGTAGTGTAAATTAACTTAGTGTAAATAGGCTCCTAACGGGGAAATGTGCAGTCTTTTCACACTATTGGGAAACTGCACCCATGCTGAACTATATCCTGCATAAACCCATGGGTTGTATGCAGATGTAACAAAATGCAAAGTATTTCTCCGCCAAGAACACTTTCCAGTGGATATATTATTCAGTTTAATATTCAGATATCTAAACATATCTTTTCTGGACAGTAAAATGTTACATCACCTTGTAAAACTGCTACACTTGTGACAAAGAAATTTCTTCTTAAATTTTGCTGTATCAGACTGCTTGCCACTATTTAGCTATTTAAGATTTCTGGTAACAACAGTTGACCTCAATTTAGCAGTGGCTGGGGTTTCAGTTCTTAAATTTGGAAGTCTCCTGACTAAAGATATAAACTAGCAGGGGAGGAATTGCCATATCAAACAGACCTCTCTGGTTTACCTGTTCCTTCATCCTGTCACTGACATGGCTGTTATCATGTGCTTCAGAGCACAGCACAAGAAATATCATAATGATGTGGATTACCCATAAGAAAGTTTCCCTTCCAACCCCAATCAGATATTGACATCCTGAAGTGCAAGGGTTTAGGGCTGAGCATGCGAGCTAAAAGGGAGTTCTACTGCTATATAGTTCTTTAAATTACTGTTGTGATAATCCACACAAATAACTTGTGGCAAGTTACTTTTCAATTTTGCCTGGAAAAATAAATTTTTGAACTTCACCTGAGTGAAGTGATATGCACTTACAAGTTCTGGAGACAGAGATGGTGTTGGAGAAGGAGGGGAAGCAGGAGGAGTGCTTGGTCTTTCTTTCTCCCCATTAGAGTCTGGTTCAGGTTGGATCAGGACTGCTGTGTGGATCGGTTTATCTTCATCCTCAGGTGGTCTAACCTCTGGTTCTAGAGAGGGACATTGGCCAATATCTGCATTTTCAAAGGACATGGGTTGAGCAAAGTCCATGGGGCTGAGAACACACAAAGAAATTGATGTCTGTTATTAGTTTTTCTGCCTTTTATCACCCATTTATAGAGCATAGCTATATGCTGCAGTGTAATTCCACTTCACAGGACACAAGAGCCAGGATTCATTCCATCTGTTTTAGGTACGGAAGTGGGACACTTAAATTAGAGGTGATAGTCACCATTAGCTTTCCTTCCTACAGTCAGTGCAGAGAGACAGGCATCCTCTTTGGCAAGCTTTACTATCCATGGTAGGCTGAATCACACTGTGGAGAAGTCCTTCTCTGATATACATTGATGGAGTGTGGGGTGATGAGATCCTAATTTAGGTACTTCAGTTACATGAAAGAAAGATTTAGCTGGGAACTTTCTCTAGAGGTTTTACTTTATTTACTGTTCCCTTTCTTTTTACTTAAATGATCCTCCCAGGTTACTGCCACATGTACTTTCCACAAAGCAAATTAATTCCCATGGTGGTTCTCAGCATTTATATACTCTTGGAGATCAACCTTACTTAAAGTGTTATACTACACCATAAATACTTATCACTGAGGCAAGTATTACTGCAGCACTACTGTTGAATTTCTCAGATTTTATGGATAAATAGACAGTTGTTGGCTCATCTGTAAAACAGTTCATTAATTGCATAGCATACGGAGTGTATATTATAGACAAAAAAGGAATGGCATATTAAGAAAACAGATAATATTCTAGGATTTGCTGTTAGTATGATTCCTTGCAACAATGAAGTTTCTTTTGGCACCCAAGGTAGTTAACCAGACCTCATTAACTGTATGTTTGTTGGCATCAGTGAGACTCACGTGGCATTAATGACAAGATTCCATATACAGCCCTCAAATGGTGGTATATTTCTGAGAGGTGCAGTCTGAAACTGAGAAGAAGTACCCCCAACAAAGAGTTTCTTGACAGAGATGGGCTGGTCTGTTGGCAATCGCTGAGTCTGGACTTTGTCTTCATCTACTTGAACAGTGAACATCCTGTGAAAAAGATTTGAAAGCAAAGAAATATACATTCTACTCTGGTTATTGCTTGTATTGAAATTACCACTTTGCAGGGCCCGTTTGCTCCCACACCAGCTGTAACACTAAGCAACCCAAATTATGTAATTAGCAGCTTGCACTAAATGCATATTAACCACTAGAAGGTTTTCAGCTAGTCTATGCTTCCTTGGTTGTTCTCTGACAGAACTTGGCAAAGCAATGCTGTGGAGGGGCAATAGTATCAGTCACCGGTCACATAGGAAGAACTGGTTTATAGTATGGCAACACGGACATGGCAAGGGCCCAGCCTGCTGCACTGCGATGGCAGGTATAGTCACCGGCAGGATGGGGACAGCACAGGGTCACATTTTGTTTGGGCTCCCTATGTCTTGGTTTGTACAAGTTATTATCTTCTTGCATGGGGACAAACACCACTACAGATTGCTCTGGTTGCAGAATCAACCACACATACTGCAGACTTTTTAAAAGATCTGGTCTCTTTTTTCTGGGGGAGATGGTGGAATAGGAAAATTGCTGATTGTTCACCATGTACTGATACAAGCGCTATAATTCATTCTCATGCGTAATGCACATGCTACAAGTTATTGCCAAAGCAGTCCCATGGAAGATACTGGTAAGGTTGAACAGAGGAAGGTAGAAGTCTCTAAAGCACAGCACCAATGGCTGACCAAGCCGCAGCAAGGAATGGAAAAAAGAGCAGAGAGGAAAGGGGTAAATATGGTGAAGGGCATTATTCTGGTAAAAACAAGAATACAAATGTGAGAAAAAAGATGAATGTTCTTGCCTGTCAAAGCTACTAAGATGCAAATGTTGCATTTTGTACCACATTTGCAAGGAAACACGGTAAAGGGGACAGAAAGTGAAAAACTAGCTTGCCAAGCTGTACATTGTGTATACTGAGAAAGCAGCGTTAATATAAGTGCTGTGGAATTGAGAGACAGTGGATTATTTTGATGGGTAACATATATAACAAGGTATAGCAACAAGAGTCAAAAATTTAACTGCTGTCTTTGGGACAATGTACCATTGATGAAATATAGAAAATCTTCAACTTCTGAAGAGATCCAGCTTAAGGTGAGCTGAGTTGCAAAGGATGGATAAGAACTTCAGTATTTTTGAAGGTGAATGTAGATTGCTAGTTGACAGAATTTCTTTATGTTGCTAGACTGTATTTAATAGACTTTAGCCAGGAGAAAATCAGGACCACAAAAAAAGCTATATGTGTCTCTGGTAAACTCTGATCTGATGTATGAAGTGCAGTTTTTATTTCAAATATGTTACAGTCATGCTAAACATCAAACCTAACTATTCAAGTATCTTTGACTACAGTTTGTTATGTAAACACAAGTTGGGTATGTGTAAGTAAGTAGCTTGATTTTTCAGAATTACTGAGCGTCCTTAAGACATATCAGAAATAATCAGTTTCTGGCAAATAACTTCACTTTTTTTCAGCTGTAAAATTATATCGAGCTCCAATATTCTTCCTTAACAATAATTACAAATCTTAGCAATGGAATATTGAAAATGATTATTGAAAAGAGGCCAGTTATAATACGTCAAACTCATGTCTTATTTACACAAATCCTAGACAGAACTGGATAGTGACTTAAGCACCTGAATTAGATAACTGTTGTAATACATGCAAATTGTTCAATTATCTCTCTGAAGAGTTTTGAGATATGAGGTGTTCCTCAAATTTAATCAAAGAAAACTTGAGTTCACGATAAGCAGAGAATGGTTTAAATTTAGTTTACATCTCTTTACATCCATTTCAGGTTACAGAAACTGCAGAATTCAGACAATTTGTTTTGTAACAGAGCTGCTTTGAAAACACAGAGGTTTCATCTGAACAAGCATCATCACTGGATGGTATTGTACAGCAACTGTGTCTTGAGGTACTCTCACAGGTTAAGCTACTGTACTTGCTATAGCACTGCATAAAATAACTTTCTTTGTTGTTTAGAGCTGCTTATTATCATTCGCATATTTGTGTTCTGTCACAGTGACACAAAAAATTTTGCAAAATGAAGTAATCAATTTCCAAAATAACTTTTTCTCCCAGAGAATTTATCACAAACTAGTTATTAAAGATGGGGAGAGATTGCCTGAAGGCATTATTTACAAGATTTCTTTTTAATGATACAATAGAAATTCAGTCAGAAAATTACACTGACAAAGGACAAAGCAAAGCAAATTATAGAGGGGACAGAAGGGCACCTTGGGATTAGACAGACAGGAATTGTTGCTCAAGAAGGCTGCAGCATTGCGGGGGTAAGAGAGGGAAGTGTAGTGTTCAGTGTGCTTGGATAAGTGCATTTGTAACATGCTGGATGTCACATCTTCTGATTTTTTTTTTTAAACAGAACAGAACAGAACAACATTGTGCCTAGTGTGCTAATGCACTGAATGTCTGTAAAGTATGTACACATTTGTATGTCCAAGTGTCCACAACAAACCCTACTTGGAACAAGGGCTGTTCCAGGCCATAAATAGTACTGACTGCCTGAGTCCTACACATTACAGTAGTGATGTTTCTAGTCGCTTTCTGAATGGTGAAGTGTAATGAGCAGTTTGTCTGGGACTGTGTGTCTTCGTTTTTTTACCATATTTAGCTGGGCACCACCATAATCCCATGTATATACATCAGCACATGGCATCTCAAAAAGGTTACAGGCTGCCGTGCTGTTGCTGTTCATATACTTCGAAAACGGTCTTTTTCTACATGTCTTTAAAAAGTGATTTACTACACCACAGCAGTATTTCTTATCCACAGATTCAATTAGTAAGATATATTTGCCAAGAACCAGAAGGTTAAAGATGCCAACTGAGACAAATGCAGATCTCTGGAGAAACAGCCTAGGAAAGCATGTAAACCCAGCTCTGCAGAATAACAAGCACTATGAGAAACTAACTTCTAAAAATTTTTGGATAAGGATGGAATTACACTAAACTCTTTGCCTCAGCAGAAGCATTTACATGGATTGCTAAAGACATTGGAACATTCGCATTACTGAATTAGCTATGCTGTGTGGTCTGTAGCACTTCTAGGTATTTGTTACCCTTTAGCTCGTTCTATGCGGATGGAGTGTGCTCTGCCGTCGTGAAACTTGCCAGCTTCTGGTTTGATGGTGATTCTGTGGGGATCCCGTATCCCAGTAGAGATATGCACTTCCAGTTGACCTCTGTTCAGGAACACTGCATAGTAGGCCTGCAATGTATATGTTGGTATGAGAATGTAACTTACATTTAGAAAGAAATAATTTCACTTAGTTTTACATTAGTTTTATGAACGTTTTATTTTCTTACACTGGTTTTAATTTGCTCACCATAGAGAAGATACTGTAGTTTCAGTTCTGCTGCTGCTGCTACATTCAGACTCTCTTGTATTTTTGTAATGAAAAATGGATAAAATGCGGTTATGCTGGAAAGCTTCATCAAAAGGTTTAACTTTCTGCTTACCTATTTGCAGGGAAGGATGGAGACTTCTAAACTACAGTTCTTTGACTTTTGCTGTTACAAGGCCTGGTCTTATACCCGTCAAGCCCTGAATAGCATTGATCTCAGTGTGAGTTCTGCATTTAGAGGGCTGGCAAATCACGCAAGTAGTTACTCTAGCAACCAATATCATGTTGTAGCGGATTTCAGGATCTAACCTCCAGTTACTATAGCAATGAGTGTCATGCTCACTTCTGTGACCTGAAGAGATGGGTAATGATAAAGGAGCCCCTACCCCGAAGTTAATGTCATGCGGGTGAGCCATTATAATGTGCTGTCCCTGGAGCGTGTTCCTCCAGGTCACTGAGAGCTCTCTTCCAAAACAGGCAGGAAGGAGAATAATGAAATATAATTTCCCAGAAGTCCTGAACAAAGAAAGCATCAAAATATTATGTTTATCTCTGCTGTACTATGTCTGTCTGTGAGGTTTTTAATTAATCAAGATTTGAATAATTTCCAACAGCAATCACACTTTTACCAGTTAGTCACTTGGACTCTGTAGGTACTTCCTCTGAACAAGACTGACTCTGTCCTCTTAATCAGAAACAATTTATACTGCAGATTTGTTTTTTACAGGAGAGAAGGAGAGGCTGGAGCACTCTTAAGTGTTATATCCCACAGCAGCGATCCCAAACAAGGGGCTTATCTTGCCCTGCTTTTAGCAGCTTTCTTTTTTTTTTTTTTTTTTTGGTCTCAGGAGAAACAGAATGATCCTCGTTTATCACTATAAGAACAGGAGAGAGATATCTCCAAGCCTTAATGGTGCATAAGTAGTCCTCAGAATGAGTGAAGAACAGTATTCTCTAATATTCAGGTTTGATTAAAAAAACAACATGGAAGCATCTATATGATAGAAAAAAATCTGTTGTTGTTTAGCAACAAGCAATGAATGCCTTATTGTAAATCTTTAAGAGAAACAGTTACTCTAATGCAAAAAAAAAATTCTGAGCCCCTATCAGATTCTTCATCAGATGAAGGATAACATTAGAAATAATTTATTCCCTAGCACTGAAACTATAAACACCTGACAGTGTTTGGAAACAAACCGAGTATTAACAAGTTCAGTTAAATTGTAGGTTTTCTTTATCTTTTGCTAGGTTCCTCTTACCTGTCCCGTCTGTCTGCGCTTTCTTCTCAGAGGGGCAGCTTTCCTCCCAGTGTATCTGCGCTTTCTTCTGCCGGGGACAACTGTGCCACTTGTGCCAAACAAGATGATCCCAGACTCATTCTTGGTGCTGAAGGAGAGGTTGATTTCTGTGCCCATGTTAAAGGAGACAGGCTGCAGTTCCACAAAACCTGGCTTGGGGAAGCTAACTGTATAAATGTTCTGTAGGAAGAAGGGGACAGGAAAGCACATTAACAGGATTAAAAGCAAGAGTATGAACATGCAGAAAGATTTCTTAACTAAAATAATAAACTATGTAAATATAGCTAGTGTGAAGAGAGGGAAAGTAACAATAAACACTAAGCAATTTACTTACTAAGACACAAAAAGAAAACATAGGGGGTGGAAGCAAGAACGGGTTAGCTGGGAGGTATACAAAGAGGCTGTCTGAACAGCCAGGGATCAGGTTAGGAAAGCTAAAACCCTCATAGAATTAAATCTAGCCAGGAACATAAAGGGGAACAAGAAGAACTTCTACAAGTACACTGGTGATAAAAGGAAGACTAAGGAAGATGCAGGCCCTCTCTGGAAGGAAACTGGAGACCTGGCCATGAGGGATATGGAGAAGGCTGAGGTGCTCAGTGACTTCTTTGCCTCAGTCTTCACTGCCAAGGGGTCTGGCACACCACCCAAGTTGCAGAAAGTGAAGGTAAGAACTGGGAGAAGGAAGATCTGCCCACCTTAAGTGAAGATCAGGTTCGAGACCATCTAATGAACCTGAAGGTGCACAAGTCCATGGGACCTGACAGGATCCACCCACGGGTCCTGAGGGAACCGGTGGATGAAGTTGCCAAGCCATTAACCATCATATGTGAAAGGTCATGGCAGTCTGCTGAAGCCCCACTGACTGGAAAAGGGAAAACATAACCCCCATTTTCAAGAAGGGTAAAAAAGATGACCCAGGGAACTACAGGCCAATGAGTCTCACCTCTGGGCCTTGCAAGATCATGGAACAGATCCTCCTGAAGGCTCTACTAAGGCACATGTAAAATGAAGGAGAAAAGTGATTGGTAACCAGCATGGCTTCACCAAAGGCAAATCATGCCTGACAAACCTCTGGTGGCCTTTTATGATGGAGTTACAGCATCAGTGGACAAAAGAAGAGCAACTGATGTAATCTACCTGGACTTCTGCAAAGCATTTGATGCTGTCCTGCACGACATCCCTGTGGCCAAATTGGAAAATTATGGATTTGATGGATGGACCACCCGCTGGATAAAGAATTGGCTGGATGGTCGCACTCAAAGAGTTGCGGTCAACGGCTCAATGTCCAAATGGAGACGGGTGACGAGTGGCGTTCCTCAGGGATTGGTACTGGGATTTAGCATCTTTGTTGGCGACATGGACAGTGGGATTGAGTGCACACTCAGCAAGTTTGCAGATGACACCAAGCTGTGTGGTGTGGTGGACACGCTGGAGGGAAGGGATGCTGTCTAGAGGGACCTTGACAGGCTTGAAGTTCAACAAAGCCAAGTGCAAGGTCCTGTACCTGGATTGAGGCAATCCCAAGCACAAATACAGGCTGGGGAGAGAACGGCTTGGGAGCAGCCCTGAGGAGGAGGAGTTGGGGGTGTCAGGAGATGAAAAACTGAACATGAGCCAGCAGTGTGCACTTGTGGCCCAGAAGGCCAACCGGATCCTGGGCTGCATCAAGAGAAGTGTGGCCAGCAGGTTAAGGGAGGTGATTCTGCCCCTCTACTCTGCTCTTGTGAGACCCCACCTGGAGTACTGCGTCCAGCTCTGGGTCTCCCAACACAAGAAGGATGTTGAGCTGTTGGAACAGGTCCAGAGGAGGGCTGTGAAGATGATCCAAGGGCTGGAACACCTCCCCTGTGAGGACAGGCTGAGAGAGCTGGAGTTGTTCAGCCTGGAGAAGAGAAGGCTCTGGGGGAACCTTATATCGGCCTTCCAGTACCCGAAAGGAGACTACAGGAAAGCTGGGGAGGGACTTTTTACAAGGGCATGTAGCAAGAGGATGAGGGGTGATGGATTTAAACTGGAAGAGGGCAGATTTAGATATTAGGAATAAATTATTTACTGTGGGGGTGGTGAAATACTTCCAGGGAAGTTGTGGATGGCCCATCCCTGGAGGTGTTCAAGGCCAGGCTGGATGAGCCTTTGAGCAACCTGATCTAGTAGAAGGTGTCCCTGCTCATGGCCGGGGGGTTGCAACTAGATGATCTCTAAGGTCCCTTCCAACCCAAACCATTCTATGGTTCTATGATTCCATGATACTTCTAAAAGTGTTGTGCAAACACTAATTTACCTGTTTACATCTGGTGTCTTTAGAGTATTTCTGGAATCCTCTCTTACAGGAAGGCAAAGTTCCAGTCATATTTCGATATATCCTCTTGGATTTAGAATAACTGCTCACAGGTGGTTTTTTATATTAATATTTTCCATTGAGTTAATATAGTGAGATTTTGCTTTTAAATCAATACAATAGATAACAACGGCCAATATAAACATAAACTAGATTATATTATTTGTCAAATGTGCCCACAAGATACTTTCTATTAATCAGTCATTGCTTCATCATTATTGCTTTGCTGAGCATCACTGCTTTCTTGATGACTCAGGCTCATAAAAGGAGCACTCGTTGCGCATGGCCCAACTTTCTGGAATTTGGTAGCCATTAACACAATTTAAAGAGTAGAATATATCATCAAATAGTACATCAGTGTATACTCCTGAAGATTTTCTGTAATCACTGACAATTCTTCTACTCTTACAGCCAGGGAAGACCAGTCTATGGAAACAGTCACTTTTTCTAAAATAACTCACTATTTTTTTGTACATTAGAACTTTTTACAGGTATAGAGCTAATAGATGTTGTTCAACTTTCTCTGAAATTGGAGGGCATTGAAATAATTGAGTTCATATCCAGTCTTTATCTTTTGTTTTTACTTCTTTTTAATTATCCTACATATCGTTTTTTGTACAATTAGAATATTTAATTCTCCAACAAAATGGTTAATCCAATTAGATTTCAAATTCTGAGTTACAAAGTAATTTAAAAACCAAAATTCTTACTAAGATTCACAGCAACAGAAGAAAACCAACACAACTATCCTTCTTTCCTAGTCAGGAAAGAAGCTACAATAAAAGCAAACAAATATGAACTTCTGCATAAAATTTTTGCTGAACCCAAATTTGTAAGATTTAAAAGCATTTGAGCAATCTGGTTCTTTGCAGCTTAGCTTTGCCACAAAATTGAAAATTTAAGAATGTCCATTTTATGACAAATCCATCTAGGCTAATGTCCTCTGTGAGAGTCCTCTTGTTTTGTGCTTTTAGCTCTGATTAAGACCTGAGATAGAAGTGATAAACACAGCAAAAGAGGGTACTCATCTTTATTTTGGCCTGGACAGGTTCCAGGCACTGTTCAAAGGAAATTTTCAATGTTTTGGAGAAAAATGTTTGGAGAGCATCTATTTAACAGCAACGACTCATTTGGATTTGCTGTAGTGGTATCTGATACGGAAATCTAGATCATACATTTACTTGCAAAACTATCTTAAACAGCATACATTTCCAGGGAAGAAATACGAACTATTTATTGGGAGACAATTGTCACTGGAAATATTTTTTTATAAATGATGACTCTTCCATGGAAAATTACTATATTATCTCTCAAACTTAAGATCAGATTCCTTGAATCTGCAGCAACAATTGAAAATAAATAGACTGGAGCTGTATTTGAAGTTAAAATAATGACACCAATTTTACACATTCTTAGTGATCAGTAAGAAAGGTGCTTTCCAGCTCAGTGATAGCTCATAACAGTAAGTGCTCTTCTTATCCTAAAGGTGACTTTGTTTCAGGTACCCCCAACTATACTGTGATTTTCAAAGTACCTCAGGTTTTCTGTAATGAATGATTTTATAACAACATTTTTTAAAAAAATTGTTTAAATCCTTGGATTTTATGTGCATCAAAATTTCTTAAGGTTTTTGCAATATTGTCAGTGCCTAATTCTATCCTCATTAGTGTCAATAATTCCCATTTTAGCCAGCTGAAATAGAGCTAGACCACCACTAAGCATTTCAGAAAACCCTACCCTTGAGGGATAGGGGTATCACAACTGTCCAGGGATACTGTCCAAGAAGTTAGGATCTGGAATACCAGTCTACTTGCTGATCAGATTAATTCATATTTCTTTCTCTTAAATATAACTGTTCTGATTTTCAGTTTAGATCTCTATGTGTGTTTGAATATGCTTTATACAATTAATATGTTATGCCATAAAATCAGAAACCAGACAACATTTATATCCATTAAGACCAAAATACATGGAAGTCAGACTAACCTCTAGTGTGCATCCTTTTGTTAGACCAACGAAATCAGGACTACTCAATATATTATACGGTGTCCTTGAAATTTCAATCTCTTTGAGACAACCTGTATATTTCTTTAAGTTCACTTCAGGCCTAAAAAAAAAATTTAGAAGTACAATGTATTTTCAAAAATAGAGTTTAGGGAGAACACAGTCATCCAGACACACACACATGAACTTTCTGATGCACAGATGCTTTTTTTTTTTTTTTTTTTTTTTTTTTTTAATATGCACATACACTCAAATGAATACATCTTGCCTTCTACCACCTATGAGCACTTAGTCTTTCATCACTCAAAGGTGTAACAGGAGATTCATCTCATCTCCAGTTGACAACAGTCCTCTTTTCCATTTTTTCTTTCTTCAGTGTTTTTTTGTTTGGTTTTGTTTGTTTGTTTGTTTTTGTAGAGGAGTGCTGCCACCTTTGGTGTTTAAACACAGCAATCTATGAAATAACTAAGTAGTTGTTCCTTAGGCACAGCAGAAAGATGCAAGCTAGGAAATCATAACAATAAGGAGAGACCTTAACGGGAAGACAGATGTTTCATTCATCTTTTTGCATGCTAGATCGTAATGAAAGAGGCACTGTAGCAGCATACAAATATTTTTGATAAAGTCTTTGCCAAAAAAAAAATTGATTATTTTTTAATGCTTTAGGAATTCTTTGTGTTCAGGTGGACTGACATTTGTTTTCTATGTATTTTACATTCCCAGTATCTTTCCTATGAAAACTATATCCCCTGTATCTTTCCTATGAAAACTGCTGTGTAGTTTCTTCTGACACAGCAATATAATTATCAGGCAGTTAAAGGAAAAAAAAAAAAACAAACACTTGGGTTTGTTACAGAACCTAAATATCCATTCAAGATAGGAAAATATTGTAATAGAATTGCAAAGTTCCATGGTTTGGCTCATCAGCAGGTTGCTAGAAATGAGAAAACCCATGAAAGCAACACCAAAGCTAGCATGCTTGGATGTAAAATTATTATTTCCCAGGCCTAGGAACACCAGAGTGAGACCATAACTGCTGGTAATATTTGAACCAGGCTTGCAAGAAGAAAAGCCTTATAAAGTCACTTAAAAAAAACCAAACTTGCCATTCACATCATGGAGAGTAAATACAAAAAGAAAAAAAAGCACTAGTTAATTAATTCACAATATTACCCATGAGTGTTTACTAGAAATCTGAGTAATGTCAACAGCTCAAAGAAATAAAAATGAATTTAGAAAATAAATAAGGAGTTAAAACTGTGGGGAAATAAAAAACCCAAACAAACAAAAAACCAAACACTCAACTCCTTGGAAGGAAAGAAAATATTTGAAAGAATATTAATTACAGAATAAAACCATGTTGCACAGATACTGTTCAGCTGAATGTTTTGGTACTGAAAGCCATTCTTTGCATTATAGCCATCCTAACAAGCGTGGTGTATTCTCCAGCAAATTAGCACCCTCTACGTAAGTTAAAGCAAGCATCTAGTTTACTAAAATAATCCATATTCTGCTTTATTTACAGTCATGTAGTTATGGTCACTTTTCATTTTTGAATTTTTATTTCCTAGCTCTTCCCCAGTTCCTTTATAGACTCTTCTCAGCAGCAAAAGAGTTTTGTCATGTCATTATCAGCAGTGTCCGCAGCATCCTGTCTTTGCTATCTGGAAACCATCCATGTTCCTACCCCCTCCCTGCCCTGTCCAGTTACAGACTGCCCTCATGCTGTCCCATTACAAGCAGTTGCTGTTACGTTATAATTCTAATTCCCAACCTGTATGAACTCCACATCCTTGCAAACACTGAACACTTGCTTGATATTTTGTTAAGACTCCCTTTTTCCCCTTCCAAAAAATACAAAACAAGGTCCAAGTTCATTCAGGTCTCACATAAATTCTTGGCCTTTTTTTTTTTTTTTTTTCCAAACTAGGACTAGTTTCAAGGGAACACAAGCAAAGATTTCTGGACCTTGGGAGGAAATAATCTTTCTCAGGACAAGGGGGGAAATCTGCATTTTTTGTAACTCATGCCAGGAATTAAGCTGCAAAACAGTGGAGTTCAGTTCATATCTGAGCGTATCAAAGCAAAAGTAGTGGAGACAAATAGTTGCAAACTGGAAACAGTCAGAAACAGGTGACCTCTCCTATCCCCCTGTTCTTAAACTCAGAAGAGCCAAATTTCACAAAAATTTGCACCTTGTTTTCATGCCCTCCTCAGTAACTACTTCACGGCCTCGCAGTGCCGTGCTCCTCACCTGACCCGCGACTGCAGCCTACAGCCAGGAGGTCAGAACCAAACTCAGCAATACAGCTTGCCATAGCTCTGCTTCCCAGGCATTCCAGTGTCATAAACAAGCACAGCTGAAGTAGGCAGCTGTGTGAAGCAAAGGAAAGTTGTTTGTGAAGGTGTGTGCACAGCATGTAACATGACAGTGTTAAGCACTTGGGAGTGGCTTTGCTTGCTGCAGCAGGAGCAACTCGCTGAATTAACAGCCTGAGCGTAACAGCTGGTATAAATACTGCCCACACACTGCTTCTGCGTTGCTGCCTGTGCTTTCAAGCTGCACTTACTAGACACATGCAAGTCATGCAAGTAATATGATTATTTTTACCTTGCTTTCATACTAGGGTGAAAGACAAAAAAAAAAAAATCAAAATTACATTAATTGTAGCAAATGATTCTTATTCAAAATATTTAACAGTGAAGCAGATATACATCATTTACAAACAACACATTATGGATGGTGAGATTCTACATGCACTATCAAGCTATAATAATTAACAGGGTTACTCTGCAAACAGCTACCTTAAAATGTAATATAGTAGAGAGCTTCTATAATTTGTTGCTATACTTGGTTGTGAGTAAATCAAACCATGTAGAAGAATTTGGTAGAACTGACCTGACCTGATAATTACAAAGTCACGGGTACTTCAGCATCTATTGTTTGCAGTAGCTCAGCTTTGCCCTAATCCTCCTTTCACTATTTTTCATTCTAATTTACCATAACATTAATATTTCCCCAGTGACTGATGAATCATAGCTGTAGGCAAAATAGTTACCACAGGTCCAAGTAGTTGTGGTACTCTATTTTTCTAAGCAACCACAAAGGATTTGCTGGAAGATAATTGCTCTGGACATTTTGTTATGCAGTAGTGTGATCTCACAATTACATAATACAGTATCACATTTCATGAGTAAAATAGATCTCAGATCTTTTTATTGCTGGGTGATTTGACATGAAAGGTCAGTTACTAACCCAATAAATTAACAAATATAACCTTTCTTTTAGTTGCAGAACAGCCTGTGGACTAATCACAACAGTTCCCTGTGCAGAAGAGCACTTCAAGGCTGTCATTATGCCATGTAGCTAAAGCTGACATAGATAAATGGGCTTGTTTCTGCATTGTTCATCTGTTCATTGTAGCACAAAATTCTCTTGTTCTTGTCATTGCAAAACTGATGAATATTCATTTAAACCACAAGTAAGTTTTTTGGTCTATTGAAACCATGTAATTCAGGTATCTGTTATCCCATTTATTTAGTTTATTAAAGCTTAACTTAAAGTTTATCAAGAATAATATGCAAGATTTAAAAAATAAATAATTGGAATTTTGTTTGAGAAAGAAATTCAGTGTCAGGCTTCTGAAGGGAAAAGGTTGCCATGTTTCATTCTTCTTACATTAAATATATGAAGAGTATTGTATCATATACTTTAATTCCTGAATGCAGGAGGAACTTAATCTAAGGAGTCCAGGAACTTATGTCTACAAATAATTTTAAATTTTATCTAAAGACAAAAGTTGTATACATATCGAAAGTATACTGACCCTGATTATGCAGACATACCCATTTAACAGTAATCCTGTGAGGAGTAGTCTGTAGTTCAATTTCTCTACTCATGCACAATGTAAACACTTGTGCTTAATTTTGTGGAGGTATAGAGCCATTTCTGTAAGTTTGGAGTAACAAATTCTATTAATAAAATAAAAAAATGCTTAAAAAGCTAAAGTCAGCTACATCATAGTTCTGCACAGCATCAGAAAGCTCTACTGCACCATTACA
The DNA here is from genome assembly GCF_000699245.1 of Pterocles gutturalis. Taxonomy (NCBI): domain Eukaryota; kingdom Metazoa; phylum Chordata; class Aves; order Pterocliformes; family Pteroclidae; genus Pterocles; species Pterocles gutturalis. The sequence continues at coordinate 17,229 of NW_010129644.1, read as the reverse complement.
ATGATTTCCATTGTATTTGTGTATTGTGAGCTGTGTGAAATACATTAAAATACACAACATATGTACATAAAGCATTGATCTGCTGTGGCAATGTCAGGTGCATTGGGAACTCACCCTTCACTTACTGGAAGTGAACTTGAGAAACAAATACAGAGAACAAGATTACACTGCATTTACATCCCCTTACAAGGGTAAAGAAATTGGCTGGATCCACATTACCTTAGATTCCTCAGGGTTGGCAATCCCCCAAAATATATTTTCTCATGCCCTTTTAAGTTGAGCCCAAAGTGGCTGCCTGTAGAAGTTGTTGCTATGGTCTCTTCTTCATTGGTGTCTATGTCAACAATTGATATGTTGGCTGGAAGAGATTTGAGATTAGTTTCAAGATACTGGACACGAACAACGATGTCTTAATGTAAAAAACCAAGAGACAAATATTTGGAGGGTTAGCAGATGAGGGGAGAGGCAAGGAGGCTTGTAGTTTGCAATTAAGACACTGAATTTCCAAATTATCAATTATGGGCAAAGAAAGTGAACCGCACTTTCCTCTGTTTCCATAACAACCTGAAAAGCTATAGCAATTCTGTATCCTTTATTTTTATATATTTTCTAAACCTGTTTCAATTTGGGATGTTCTTTGTGTCAGTGTAATTTGGAGCTAACACTTCAGCACAAATTTAAGACAGAAGAGATCATTTTACATCCGATTTGTGATTTCAGTACAAGGGTTGTCACTTGAGCAGGACCTTTCAGTGTAAAAGTTTGTTAAGCATTGTCACTATATGCCTTAGAGATTGGTGATCAGTCACTCTGAACCATTTTCAAACCCAAAGCATTCAGTTGCTGTCATGTCTAATCTCAATCTGGAGTCAGTGATGTGCTACATAAAACCATCCAATTTAAATGCTTGCTCCATGTATATTTTTAATGTATGGATTAATACAGAATACAAAGTTCAATGAGAGAGAAAAGAAACACTGAAAAATGCTGTGTAGCCCCCAGAGAAGAAGGGGGATGTCCTACCATAGGGATGCAAAGAAAGGGTTTATTCCTTCCTTCCTTCTTTCCTTCCTTCCCTCCCTTCCTTCCTTACTCCCTCCCTCCTTTCCTTCCTTCCTCTCCTTCCTCAGTCCCTCAGTCCCTCTCTCCCTCACTCTGGTTCTTTCTTCAGACAGTTAAATGCAAGAGATTGCTTACAATTTACTCTCCCCCCCCACCCCCTACATACCTACGGAATGAAATGAACCTTTATTTTAATTAAAAAAGTGACCAGCATGATTTCTGGTTAAAGATGGAATAGAGTGAGTTTGGAGATGAAAGACTCTTAGGAGATTTCAAAGGCAGGACTGGCTAGATGAGGTAATGTATACTCTCTGGAGAGGAAGGAGAGATGGGAGGAAGAGTGCTCTCTGATAGAAGCTCTCCCCACAGGTGAGTCTCTTGTAGCAACAGCTGACTAAATAAATGCCTTAAAAGAGAGAAGGAATTTGCAAAACCTGAAACCAAACTACCATTTTCAGGAGTGAAAGAGAATTGAAAAGGGGATAGACTTTCCTGCTGTACCATACTGTAAATAAACTAATTTTCCTTTCATTTCTATACCTGCATCATCGTTATAAACACATGATATGTTTGAATGGTATGAATAAATGTGATATTGTATTCTATCTTAATACCTCCTGTGTTAAGTATGAACAAAGTAACTGGCTAGCAACAAGGCATTCTTCCTCTAAAGGTACAGCAAATCTACATGTGAGGGCTCTGAGTTATTTTGGCCAGTGTCCTGACTCCCAAGTCTACTTCAGCCAAATGACAAGAGAGAGGGTCTGTGTTTGAGATGCGAAGGTCAGTTAGAGAGCTGGCACTGCAAGGGGCAGAGGAGGAAGAGCACCTTCAGGGGCTTGTGGCGACCCTGAAGATTCAGAATACAGTAAGACCTCAGAATACAAAGGCACAGAGAATGTCACAGATGCCATAAATAAGATTAATTTGGCTCAGGTAAGATTCTCCCAGTATTATAACTAGATTAAAAACAAACAAAAAAAGGGTTTTGCCAGCACAATAGCCAGCAGTCTTTGTGATCTTATCAAATGCCACCACTTCACATTTTGCACCAGTAACAGAGTAAAGAATTAGTAGGACTTTTGAAGATGTTCCCAGTTGTTCCCATGCAGATTCAGATTGTGACACTGCATACAATTAGGGAACACAAAATAGTTATTGTGTTTACCTACTGAGACACTGTCCTATCAGTACTGAAATAATTGCTTTTAAAGCACTTTGGGATATGCTGAGCATGAGAGGACTGTACAGCATGAAAGCTATTTCTGTCCTAACAAAAAATCACACAGATTTGTTTTATGATTTTAAACATCAAGGAACTGATGAAACAGCTTTTTTCCCCGCTCAGAAGCATTTTAGAATGTAAGTTATGCAACTGTAAAGCAGAATTATGCCTGAAAATTAAGCTACCTGTTCATAAAAGACCTGTTCGACAGTTCAGTCACTCACATGCAACACAACACGCCTGTAATCTAAGCAGAATTCTAGATTTGCACAACATGTTCCCAAGGATTAGATGGTTAGCTGTGCTGCACAGGTAACTGGGAAAGTCATGGTGTTGACACCACAGGAACTCACCTTGCTTTTGAATTCTTGACAGGGTGAAAGATTTCCATTTGCCATCATTATGATTTTGGTTGCTGATAACAGAAGCTGTACCTGAACCCAGATCATAGCTGACTTTTATACGCCCGTCACTGAGTTCTACACTCATGAAATCCTTCTGTTAATGAAAAGGATTAGATAGAAAAATCACGATTCTTTTTCATTTTGGTAAGAGGCATAGGACATTTAATAAACACTTAAACACTTTCTCTTCCTGGGTGACAACAGAAAACTTGTTTCAGGCTTTTTAAATAATCTACTTAGGCATTTACTGCCCAGGACTATAATGTACAAAAGTTTGCTACCAACAAGTTCTTTTTACCCCTTCTCTTCTCCTTAGGATTGTGTTGACATTTTGCTAACAACTTAGCTGGAGTTTTGATGGCATGTCTGTACTTTTACTTTCTTAGACCAAAGACAGAAATACACATTATAATTACCTGAAACTAATACTCAGCTTTGAGTACATGTCTGTACTACAGGTAGTGCATTCACTATGTGCCTCAGCTAGATTTAAACTTGCAAGGTAGAAAACAAGAACAGTAAAGATGGTAGAATAGGATTGTTTTACCAGTGTTTCCAGAGAGTAATCTGTACTGATGGAGCAACAGAGAGCTATGAACTGTTATTCTCATTAACCACTGACACCAATATCTGAGCAGTAACTGGAGATGGCTGACTGGAGCAATGATATATGCTGCAGTATCTACAGAAAAAGAGCTAGCAGAATACAAAGAGGAAAACAAATAGCCAGGGAACTGGACAGCATGAAAAGCATGAAGTACGTAATGGTGGAACTATGACCCAGGAACAGAGAATGTACCAGAGAAATTTTAAATTTAATTATAATTTTGCTCATGGCCAGTTCCACCTGTGCTCAGATCTAGGGGGAATGAAAATACTTTTACCATGTGCTGAATACTTATGCAAAACTGATTATAATGTTATGTATATGACCATAAATTTGTGTTAGGAAGAAAAAAGTAAAATTTAACAAACACAGTATTTTAGATCCTTATACATGTCTATTCATGCATCACTAGAAAGAACATCCTCAAAGTTTTTATACAGTGGTACAATATGTTAAGAGACAAATTGTATCAGGGAGCAGTTGCCTTACAGCTTCCAGTGTTTTTCAGAAGTTCAAGCAAATAACTTTTTCTAGAAAACTAAATAAATTAGTAATAATTATACAAAATAATCTAAAACAATTGCATTAATTATACTTTAAATATTCAATTATATAAATAAATTAGAAAAATTACATGAGTACTTCATCATCATAATAAAATTTTGTATTTTACTATAGTCAGTCAAGAGGGGCACCCTTCTTCTTGATAATTCCAGCAATTCTGCTAATTTTTCCCAAAATACAGGAATCTGAAATAAGATTGATTTACAGAAACACAGTTTCTGTCAAATAGCGAGTGCTCAGTAATTTTTCAAGATGTCAGTGAGAACTGCTGTGCACAATTTCTGACCCATATGAAAAGGCTAAGGAAAGGACTCTGCTCCCAGTCAGGCGTGCAAATCAATCTGGATCAGAGATGCTGCAGCTGATTTATTCCTGATTCACGTGAGGATCTGGCCAAATGTCTCTATAAATAACCTTTCCTGGTTATCCACACACATTATGATAGTGTGTGTGAATAAAAACCTGGAACAGCTTTATAACTAATGTTTCCATTATCCGTTTTAGCTGTAAAAGGCACCACTTGTATACTTCGTAAAAATGTCATCACCATCACATCTTTTTGTCGCACCATGCAGTTCCCCTTTAATGCCACTCCATTAAACACAAACTTTTTCTATAGATCAGTAGTACTTCTAAGACTTGTCTCTTCCCATATTCTCCCTGACCTTACATTACAATATTTTAAACTATGAAAGTATAACCACAACTGACAATGTTTGCGCAGGTAAACATTTAGTATAAATTAAAATTAATTAACAATTTCAGAAAAGCTGGAATTCCCCTCAGTCTAACCCAGGCACACAATAATGCTCCCCAGTCAGTAAACACCAGGCAGTCAGCTTCCGCACTATAACACTGTCTGCCTACACTTGGATATCAGACAGTACCATACCAGGACAGTGCTACATTCAGTTCTTATTTATTTTCATAATATGATGAATTCAGACACTGTAAAGATATCATGAAACCTGTCAGGAGTGTGGAGGTTATCTGGTAGTTCTTACCAAGTCATCAGTAGCAAGATACATCAGCAGGGCATTTGATGAGAAAGTCCTGAATTTGAACATGACTGTGGAAATATTGGGGTTCCAGCGGATCGGGCGGCTCACCATGGCATAGCTGTCACCATCGAACTGGACTGTCCCTTCACCATCTGCTACCTGTGGGCTGAAAAGGGGCAATTCCAACCAGTTTCCTTTGCCATGTGAGGTTAAAAGAAAAAGAAGTGAGCAGGAAGGGGAGTGAGAGGATGTCTCTTGGCAGCCATCCTGAACTTGATTTGATTTTATATCAAACCCCTGTTCTGACAAGAGAAGATGTAAGGTCACTACACTGGCTGCCCAATACAAAAGCACTTCTGTGAGGAAGATGGGAGCAGAACCTGTTGCATGTATCTCATGGTCTGTAATGACTCATTTTGCAATCCTCAGTGTAAAATGGCATTATGTACTCTTTCATCTTGTAATAAATCTTGGTTGTGTTATTGTTAGTGATATTACAACTTCTGGAGGGTCTCAGACTGAAAACCCTGGAAACTAATTCTCTTCATTTACGCAAAAATTACAAACACCACAAGAGCAGAAGCATCAGTCTCTCC